>NC_142009.1:338249018-338325628 GCF_049901735.1 Notechis scutatus | reverse complement strand
CTTCTGTTGGTTCCAATATAAAGTGAGGAGACAAAAGAGGTAGTATCTCAACCTGAAAGCCTCAATACCCATGGAAGTAAATATTGAATGGATAGCTGGGGGACTGAACAAATCCTCATCACTGGTTAATCGCATCATCACAATGAAGGATAAAGTTCTTTTAGATGCCTCACAAATTGCTAATAGCAAGTTCTTTATTTAACCTTTGTAGGTAAGTCAACAGAAAGGAAAATACAGGTTATCAATAGCCGAAAAGACTTTAATTTCAGATGAAGTTCATCAGAATCCTGCCTAGAAGACCAATTCTCCCACCAAGGACAAACCAATGTAATACAAGAAGATCCACTTCCTTGCTTACCAAGACACCCTGTATTACATACAGTTTTTCTTGCTCTTTTTTCTATCTGGATCACTCTGTGTCCTGTTGATTTTCTTATAAACATCATGACACAATCACTGTTGCCAACAACCGAGGTCTCAGCTGTTCCTCCCAAGTCTCCTCTGCTTCGCTTCCTCTGCTCCTTCCTCTTCATTGGTCAACCAGGAAGCTCACCTGTCTCTTCCAACAATCTGCCTTTTGCTATCTTCTTTCTCTTGCAGTTTCCTCTGTGTTGGCAAAGACTGTCATGGTGGTTTCTGGCCTTCATAATACCAAGTTGTGGAACAAGACAAGGAAACTTTAGGAAAACCACTGTCCAACTCATTATCATAGTTCGTCCCATGGTTCAAGCCCTTCTTTGTACATTTTGGGTTGGGAACCTCTCCATTCTCAACTTGGACTCCCTGTTTGGAGAGGTCATCTGAAATGTAAGGAAGGCTCAACTGTACCGTTTTATGGTGTCCTTTCTTACCTAGGACTCCTTGGCTCTTGTTAGTTTTACAGTGGCACTTAAGTAGGAAATTGCCTGATAGTTTTAATGAGGCCAAGTTCATTACTTTTAGCATGTTGGTCTTTGCAGTGTCGGATCTCCTTCCTCCCTAGCCTACCTGAGCACCAAGGAAGTCTACAGGCAGTGAAGATATTCTCCATCTTTACTGGGGCTGGCGTCTCTGGTTTGTATCTTCTTCCCAAATGCTATGTTATACTGAGGTCCTGTATCTTAATTGTGTAAAGAAAATATAGTAAAGAAACAAGAATTCTCACCACTGCTAGATTAAACTTCATTTGTATTTATCTTTGTATATATTTAAAAATGTGATAATATTTCTAATAAATGATGTCCTGTATGAGGAATTTGGTCTATAAAAGAACTCCTTATCAATTTGCAACCAGCTTACAATATTCCTGTGATAAGTCTTTTGTTTTTCATGTTTCAAAGTGTTCTTAATGAGGTCCACGTTCTGTAAGGTATGGAAAACTTGTTATTAAAGATGTATTTATTTAGATATTTCTAAGTTTATATGGCAAAGGAAACCACAAGAATCACATACAAACTAGGACAAGATGCTAAGGAAAAAGGGGGGGTTACCAGACCTTAAATTGTATTTTGAGCCATATTGTCTGGCCTGGTTAAAAGAGGGTGAACCTCCAGAATAAGGAGACTACCTGAAATTAGAGGGCCATGAATTAAGGTTTGGATGGCACAGTAAGGTTTATGTTATGAACATAGTTAAGCTTGATTTTAATAATCACTTTGCTAGAAGTGCAATACCAAGAGTTTGGAATAAATATAAAAGAAGGTTCTAACTAAGTTGCCTCTTTGGATGTCCCACCCACTCAAGAAGCTTTAAAAAATGGTAGTGAAGCCAGACAGATGGGCGTCACGGTAACATATTATCTTTCAACTCTGGTGAAGTTAAGGCTAAAGTTGAGGGAAGAATTTGAATTAGACAGTTATGTTTGGCATTACGTTTCATATCAACAACTGAAAGAACCATTTTAAATTGGATAAAAAAGAGTTGTGGGTTTGATTTTGCTAAAATGAATTGAAATCTTACTGCATGGTAGTGATGATGGGGTTTCCTGCTAAAATAAAACAATATCATACACACATGTCAAAGTAAATCAGGAACCCTGTAACTGTGGAGTCTGTCTGGCAAGAACAAATAATTCTTATCCACAGGAAATATGTTATGTGTAAAATCTTGTAACAATCGTGGCTAATTAGGAAAGCTGATAAAAAAGTAACTGTGTTAGACAACTGGCAGACCTCAGCTAATAGTGTAAGGAAAGAGATGGCACTGCAGCAACTCAAATGTGTGTAGGATAACTCCTAGAGCCAATCATTAGCTAAGACTTGGGAATAGAGGAGGTAGCCTAGGAGACCAATAGAACAAATTGTGGTAATTATTACTAAAATGTTTATTAGATGATATTTTCTATTAACCCCGGCTTTATGCCACCTTCTCCTTTAGTGAAAAATGTATAAAGGTTACCTATCCTTTGTTCTTGGCTCTTCAGTATTTTGAGCAGGAGCCCTTTTCGAATAAAAAGCAATCCATAAAAATCAATCAGAAAACCTCACCTTGTGTCTGCCCGTCCATCATTGGCTTACACCAGGCTCAGACCCAAATTGGGAGAACAGGGTCGATAGTGCTAAGATATATAAAATGTTATTGAAATTGAATTTGGAAAGTGAACATGTAAAACATTGTGTGATTCAGTGAACAAGGAATTTTTAAATAATGTGATGCTTGAACAATGGAAAAATGTGTGGTTTGAAAGGTTTTATATTTACACCAAACTATAATTTAAAAGAAAATTTTTGTAAAATAATATATCACTGGTAATTAACACCGGATAAATTATCTAGAGTGTATAAGGGCATTTCAAATGATTTTTGAAGTGTCAAAGAAAAGAGGGCACTTTACCATTTATGGTGGACATGTGATAAAGGAAAAGGAGACCCATCCCCAGAGGCAGCCAGGACTCCGGTCCCTACTCGTCCTCGCCGCCTGATCCCAGCCTGCCAGAAACCACCCCGTGCCCTCACCATCGTGCTTTGGAACCCCAAGCCGGGCACACTCCCACCTCACCTCCTGCTTCACCTTCAAGCGGGCACCAACAGTAGTAGCCTCAGCAGGAGCCCTGCTGTCCCCCAACCTCCCCCAGTAACCCAGGATGCCCAGACTGGGCAAGGAGAGACCCAGCAGCAGCAGCCAGGAGGAGTGAAGAGGAAGGCAGGGGACCGCAGCATCCCTGGGGAGAGTAGAGGTTGGGCTGTGAGTCCATTGACATCCTGTGACCCAGAAGGTCAATGAGCCTCCTCCAGTTAGATCAGTGGGTCCCACCCCACAACATGAGGGAACACTCCACCCTGGCCATGGTCACCCAGACACCCAGCACCCCCCTGCTCCCCTGGGAGCCCAACAACAATTAGCCCTCAATGAAATGGGTTTGACATACCTGTTTAGCTCATGTTGAGTCAGATTCATCCCCCATGTTCCTTCAGCAGAGCTCAAGAGGGTTGCGGTCCCATCCAAGGCCCGTGTAGCTTTCCTATTCCAGAAGTGGCTGAGGCCTCAGAAGGACCACTGGGCAGAGCTGGGGTATAATCCCCAGTTCCTTTGGAACCTATCAGTCACTGGGACGGCCTCCCTGCTTGAGGGGCATCATAAAAGTCACCAGGCCATGATCTGGCCAGGACAAAGGGACCGGGTGGCCTCCTCAGATCACGTTAAGGAAGTGGTCTGTTTGAGGTGAGTCAAGTAGGGATGGAGGCCATGCTGAAATGCCTCTAAAGGCCTGTCCCTAGGGATGGTAAATGGACATTGCTCAAGAGCATAAGAGACTGGAGAACCCCCAGAGTCAACTATTAAATGCCCTCCAGAAGCTCAGACAAGGAGGTTGCCATGCAGCAAGAAAGTTTGTTCATTTGTTTGTTTGTTTATTTATTTATTTATTGGTCAAACATGTGAAGATAACAAGAATAAGTGTAAACATAACCAAGAACAAATGAAATAAATACAGATAAATGGGGACAGTAAGACAGGAACAGTAGATACGCTATCATGCGCTTATGCATGCCCTCTTCTAAGCACCTCTTAGGAATACTGATGCAGTACAATAGAAATGATCCCAACTGGTCCTGTGAATGTATCTTCAAGAAAAGAATTTCAGACGTGGCAATTTGGGGAGCAGCACCACAAACGTCCAAAAGAAACACCCAGATGACACTTCCTACCCTTCAGCTGCAGGAACAGAAATTTGGAAGTCCTACAAAAAAATTGCAGTTAATATTCTAAGATTCTTTCTCAAATTCCATTTCTGCCTTGTACTACCATTCCAAAATAGCACTTATGTTATCTGACCAAACTACGGCATATAAGTTAAAAATCAATCTTGTGTTACGGTCATTTCCATGTAGGTCAACTACACAACTTCCACCATGACTCCATCTGCTCTGTGAATTAGAAGAAGAACACAAACACATGTTTTCCATTCTGTTGCATGAAGAGAAGCTGTTGCCAAGGGATAGGACAGTGGCTTTTCTTTGCAATTATCAGAAGAAAAGGCATTCTTCATGTATTCCTGTGGATTTCTAGAGACACAAAGATCTTCAGGATAAAACTTACTTTAAAAAAATACCCAGTTCACCAGCTGGCGGACAGAATGTGACACTAGTCTGTCTTGAAAAGAGCTTCCTTCTTGGTTTGAAGAGACTCATATGCCTTTGTTTTCTATGGTCATGGCCCAAAACCCAGGTAAAGAGGAAGCATGGTTGATATACATTGTCCTGTGGACCTCCAGATGGCACATTGGTGGTGTCTGATCTGCAAAGTTCCAGTGAGATTTCGGGAGCAACCTTCAAATCAGTTTATGTATAAACCTTGGCTTTTTTGTTTTTAGGAGGGGAAGGTGATAAGAACAAGACCAGGCTGGAGTCATGCTACTGTTGATGTTGTTGCTCTTCTGGCTCCCGGCTCCAACTACAGCAAAGAGGCTCCAAACCATTTGTATATTCAGGGATTATGTCCACTTAAGGAAAAGCAACTATAGGCCTGGTGATCTCATTATTGGTGGGAATTTTCCTGGGAACCATTGTAAAGTCTCCTGTCCTAGACTTTAATACATTGATTTGTCATCTACATAATACATAACTTTCAGCTGAGGGGAAACATGCAGATAAATTTTTGTTTGTTTGTTTCAAAACTCAGGCACTTTTTTTTTCAGAAATGCTTCTTTTAATATTTGCACTGTCCCGTGGTGTAGTACACATTTTGTGCTTTTCTCAATAAATTAGCAAGCTGTTAAAATGGGCTGGAATTCTCAAAATCTTCATCAGGAAGATGATGCTCCCAACATCTCCTTGGCTTCCACATCTATGGCCATTTCCAGAGGGAGAGATATATTTTCTCAAACAGCTTCTCCATGCTCACCTCACGAGGCCAAGTGGTTCCAGGTTACAAATGTGATATTCAGGACACTCTGCTCTCCATCATTGGTGGTCTCAGTGCCAAGTCCTCAAGGCAGATGGCTCCATCTTCAGCATCTTTAAGGTCCCACAGGTAAGAGAACTTTCTTGATACAGTATGGAGTGGACAAAGATCAAGTACACAGAAAGCCAGAGATGAACCTAAAAGCGTTTTTTTTGTTGGGGTGGGGATATAATGAGCTTGTGATTCTTATTTTGCTTCTTATTAAAGGATAATTCATCATTTTTAATTCCATTTATTCTCTATATTAGGTTGTTGGTTTTCTTCTCTTTTCTTCTGATGTACCTCAACCAAAAAAAATGGCAAGAAAGGGAAGAAGATTAATCCCTGATTAATCCTGACTGCGTGAGGGCCATCAACCAATACAGTGGTAACAACTAAAGTCAACAAGAAAGCTTATCTTTGTCTTTGAAAAAAAAAGAATATCTTTTTCTACAGCTCAGTGTTGGCTTTTGAGTTTTCTCAGGAGAGAGAAGAGTTTATCCTTCCTTCTTCCAGATTAATTCCAAGGAATATACTCAGTATGTGCGTGTTTAGTTCAGCTGCTCCTGTATTTCCAGTGGAACTGGAAGGCTTTGGCCCTGAACATGACAAGGGAGAACGCTTTCATTTCAACTCTGACTCCAATGCTCAAGGAGAAGGAAATCTGACTGGCCTTCACTTCTAATGCTGGAATTGGATAATTTTGAAATCACTCAGAACAAGTTTATTTTCAATGTTCTTACCTGGTCTAAAGCAGAATTGTTTATCATGTTTGCAGACTCAACTGTTATTAGCTTTTGTAATATGGGTGGTACATTTTTTGAAAAATTTAAAAATTATCCTTTAGAAAAGTTTGTATCTTCACTTCCCATTGGAAACTTGGTGTGGAGGAATCTGAATACACATTGCCATATATAAAAAAGTTTTACATGGGGTCTTGCATTTTAGGGACCACTCCGGGGATGTCTCAAAATTCAGCCACTTCCTTCTGTCTTTAGACCCCTTGAACCATCAAGGGACGTCTTTCTCCTTCCATGGTGGGAATATGTCTTTGGCAGCAAGATCCATAAATGAGGAAAGATCCCTCCAAAGGAAAAAAACAATGTACAGGAAAGGAAAATGTGCAGAATCTGCCCAATTACATTTTTGAAAGGAGCATGAAAGGAGAAAGTTACAGCATCTACAATGCTGCTTATGCTCCGGCACATGCTTTGCATGCAATGTATGGATCCAGAGTTCGACTGAGCATCATGAGGCTTGGAAAGAGGACCTCAAATGTCCAGTCATGGCAGGTAATTTCTGAGGCTTTTGACTCAGTCCACAGATGCTTAGAACGAAAATTCCCCATATGAATTTTTTCAGTTCCTGATTAAATGCCTGCAAAATCCCATACCAATTCATCTGAGACCCCATCTGAGATGCTTCCTTAAACATGGCCCAGTAGATCAAACATTGTCCCTGCATTCTGCAGCCTTTCACAACAAGCTAGAGAAAATCAGTGGAATTTTCGATGGCTCTGATAAAGTATTTATTTATTTCAAACATTCATTTATCAGTTAACAAGATCTTGGGCCAAAGGAACTATTGGAAAGTATTACAAGTATTACAAGAGGAAAAGCCTAAAATTAAATTTAGATTGTGGAATTCAAATTCTTGTATTTTGATCAAATTGGAGTTGGAAAGCCTGTCCAGCAGTTCAATAACAGTGCTGGAGATTAAGTCACCTTCTCAGAAGATGGACTGGGATCTGCTCGTTATGATCTTCTCAACTGGGTTCTCTTCCCCAATCAATCTTTTGTCCCCATGAAGGTTGGGCAAGTAAATCCTTAGGCTCCTCCAGGCCAGGATTTCACCATTAAATCTGATGGAATCGTCTGGGCTACAAAGGTGGGCTTCAAAGAAATGTTACAAGTACAAAGAAAGATGCATTCTCTTACTGAGATGCAGAACAACTTTCTAACTTGAGCAATAATCAAGCCAGAAATTATGGCAGTCATTTGATGAAAAATCTGCTTTGCACATTTGAGGTCTGATTTGTGTCATTCCACAAAGGGTTAGGCTTGGGAACATTGTCTCCTTGAAATACAGGATGCAATTACAGGAAGCAACAGTGATTTCCATGGATCATTTCCACTCAGTTGTAACCTCACAGTTGTTTCTTTTAGAAAAATTGTCATCCTTCCTCTGCAGGCTGAGATTCCAGATCCAATCTCCCACATCTATGGGTGTGTCAGAAATGTTCAGGCATGATTACCTCAGGATTGTTCTTGATTTCTGATTGACAGTGACAATATATTTCTTTAGAAGAGATTCTGAATGTAGAAGTAGGAATAGGGAAAGGAAATAGGAATGGGGAAAGAATGAATGCAGCTTAGGTCATCTCAAGTATTTCTGTTTTCTGTTTCAGAAGGTGCCCTTTGCCAGGTGTGGCATGAAGAGGTGCCATGCAGGAGAGGAGGAGAGTTCCAGAGGGTGAAAAGGTTTGCTGTTACCAGTGTATTGCTTGTCCAGAAAGGAGCATTTCTAACAAGACAGGTAGACAAGACTTCAAATTTTAATCTTTTAAGATCAAAAAAAACATTCATTAAGTCATTTTTGTTAATGTCATTTTTATGAGATAGACATGAAATCCTATCTTCCAGCAAAACCTTTCAGTTTACCAATCTAAACTGCCCTGGTCACAGAGTCTTTCCTGATCCTCAGCACTTCCAGGCAGGATAGCTTTAGGGAAGACTTTATGAATGTCTAACTTGGATTTCCACTCTAACAACAAATTGCAAAAACAGCCTTCCAATTTTTCCTGAGGAAGTTTGGGGTGCAGTCCAAACTTTAATTTTTATTACACAGAATATGCTCGTCTCAGGCTAATCAATAAGCAGGATCATGGTAAATGATTTGCTCTTTCTCTGCCCCATAAATTGCACATGGGTTCTTTCATCACTCCTTATATTGGTTGGTCACCAGCAGAAAGGAAACACTTCTATCACCTTTGTGCAAGGGATAATGTACATTGCAGTTTCTCAAAAAATCCTTAGACAAAGAGTTTTGATTTCAGATGCAGCTCACTGTGAACCCTGCCCAGAAGACCAATTTCAAACAAGGACAAGGACAATGCATTGCCAAGGAGATCCACTTCCTTACCTATCAAGATACCCTGGGATATATTTTATTTTTTTCTTACTTTTTTCCTCTCAGTGATCACAATAGCAGTTCTGGCAATTTTTCTTAAACATTATGACACCTATTGTCAAGGCCAACAACCGAGATCTCACCTACATCCTCCTGGTCTCCCTTCTGCTCTGCTTCCTCTGCTCCTTCTTCTTCATTGGTGAACCAGGGAAGCTCACCTGTCTCTTCCAACAATCTGCCTTTGCCATTCTCTTTTCCCTTGCAGTTTCCTCTGTGTTGGCAAAGACTGTCATGGTGGTTCTGGCCTTCATGGCCACCAAGCCAGGGAACAAGACAAGAAAACTCTTAGGAAAACCCCTGTCCAACTCCATTATCATAGCCTGTCCCCTGATCCAAGCCCTTCTTTGTGCCACGTGGCTGGGAACCTCTCCCCCATTTCTTAACTTGGACTTCCACTCCTTGTTTGGAGAGATCATCTTGGAATGTAAGGAAGGCTCAGCTGTAATGTTTTATGCTGTCCTCACTTCCCTGGGTTTCCTGGCCCTTATCAGTTTCACTGTGGCCTTTCTGTCCAGAAAATTGCCTGATAGTTTTAATGAAGCCAAGTTCATTACTTTTAGCATGCTGGTCTTTTGCAGTGTTTGGATCACTTTCCTCCCCACCTACCTGAGCACCAAAGAGAAGTCCATGGTGGCTATGGAGATCTCTATTTTGGCCTCTGGATGTGCTCTTTTGTTTTGTATCTTTTCCCCCAAATGCTACATTATTCTGCTGAGGCCTGATCTGAATTGTAGAGAAAATATAGTAAGAAATAAGAATTTGTAAGTAATGCTAGGATTAGCCTCATTTATATTTGTCTTTGTGGCATGTTTAGAATGTGATAGGATTTCTAATAAGCGATGACCTGAAGGAGGGATTTGTCCATAAAAGAATTCCTTTTCAAGTTCTGCAACTGCTTACAATATTCCTGTGGTCAGGCTTTTGTTTTTCATATTTTCAAAGTGTCCTTAGTCAGGTTTAACGCCATGTATGGAAGGAAAACTTGTTATTAAAATTGTGTTTATTATTTCACATATTTCCAAGTTTATATGGCAATGGAAAAAAACCAAGAGTTAGATACAAATTACTACAAAGTGTGAAGGAAAGAGCGGGGTTTGGTTTACCAGACCTGAAATTGAATTTTGTGGCATGTTGTCTGGCCTGGTTAAAAGAGTGGGTGAACCTCCAGATTAAGAGGCTACTTGTATTAGAGGGCCACGAATTAAGGTTTGGATGGCAGAGTTATTTATGGTGTAATAAAGTTAATGTTGATTTTAATAATCACTTTGCTAGACGTGCCATACTAAGAGTTTGGAATAAATATAAACCAAGTTTCTAGATGAAGTTGCCTCTTTGGATGACCCCCCCCCCAAGAAGCTTTTTTTAAAGAAAAGAAATGGTGGCAAAACCAGACTGATGGGCGTATGGTAACCTATCATATTTCAACTCTGGTGGACCTATAGGAAAGTTGAGGGAAGAAGTTGAATTAGAAGGTTATGTTTACTTTTGCTTTACATATCAAAAACTGAAAGAATGATTTAAATCAGATAAAAAGAGTTTCAGGTTTGATTTTGCTAAAAATGAACTGGAAATATTACCTCGTGGTAGTGATGAATGTATTATTACTAAGATTTATAAAAATGTTATTGAAATTGAATTTGTAAAGTGAACATGTAAAACATTGTATGATTCAGTGGGCAAGGAATTTTGGATATAATTGATGCTTCAGTAATATGTAGATGAAAGGTTTAAAATTTACACTACACTATAATTTAAAAGAATTTTTAATAAGATGTTATATTGCTGGCATTTAACACCGGATAACTTATCCAGAATGTATAAGGGTATTTCAAATGAATGTTGGAAGTGTAAAAGCTAAGAAGCAACTTTTTACCATTGATGGTGGACATCAAATCAATCCAATTCAAACCTTTATTGTATGGTTACATATATTGTATGGTTACATGTATTGTATGTATCCAACATGTGTACTATGAGATTGGTTGAGCTTCCTTTCATGTAACCCCCAACAGAATACAACTCACAGTGAACGTCAGAAAATCCCTAAGCCTAAGAAAATCGTGCTAACAAACACACAATCCTGTTGCATCATGTGAACTTATTGCACGTTGCGCCAGCCATGCAAATCAATCATACTATGTTGTTTTAGAGTTATTTTCCAGTCACTAGTCTGACAGCGTGATGACCCAGATTGAAATACACAAGCATCAGAGTCACAAAAACAGGTGAAGTCTCTATAATTCCTTCAACTTAGCTTTAAAGCTCCAAATATCATTTACTGAAACAAAAAACTCCCCCACAAACAGTTGCGAAAAGGAAGAACTTCCATTCATACTCAAAATACATATAAATTATAAATAGAAAAAAACAACACAAACTACACTGAAGCAATTACTGAGACAAGGCTGGATAAGAGCTTGAAGAGCTCTTAAGATAAGATAAGATATCCACATATATCAAAATACACACACTGGGAAGGATGCCAAACTCAGATAAGAATGGACAGACTAGAAATATTTTCACACTTTGTTTCCAGCACTGACCCTTGTACAGTCCATCCTTTTAAACAGTCCTCACAGCTGCAGCCCATGAAAGGGATCAAGGCTATTAGAAATTGATAGTCACTTAACAGTTAGGTTGGAAATATATAAACCAGAATAGACATTTAATACTGTCTCTTTAAGGGAATGCAGTAATTGTAATTGAGTGTGGTTCCTCAAGCGGCCATAAGATGGAGCCAGAAATCTGGTTTCCTAGCTGTTCTGTTGTTGCTGTGAGTTGCTTGTTGCTAGATGTTCTGATGTTCGCGGTTTTGATTCCTGCATTTTTCCTATTGACTGTTGCTGATGGTTGTTCTTCTTGGGTTGCTGTGAGTCTATCTACTGAACTGTTTATGATACTGGACTTTGTTATTTGGATTATCCCTGGACTGAAAACTGACTGCTTTAACCGCTCTATGACTTGGACTGTTTGTTGGACTTTGCTTAACTGTTTACTGGAAGTAAAAACCTACATTTACTATTCAGTGTATCTGTGTGCTGGTCGTGTGTTATGCAACATTACTCTCACTACGTCTCCCTGTGTGCACTCATTCTCCTAACGGGGAATTACCTCAACACTGGTTATGGACCCAGGCTTAACCATGCTCAGAAAACTGAGAGTTAGTGTGAATGCACAGTACCGGTTCTTTTGCTGACATAATTGGTCCTAAAAAACCTAGTTTAGGAGGTGCCTGCTATATTTTGATTATTATGGATCATTACTCATGGTACGGTTTCTGCTATTTAATGAAAAATAAAACAGAAACATTCCAAAAAAATTTTAATTGGCTAAGGTTTGCAGAAAGAAAAATGAAACATAGGGTAATGACTTTAGTTACTGATAACGGGACTGAGTTTATTAATAATAGATTCCAAATGATGTTAAAATTGGCTGGTGTTGAGCATAAACATTCCGCACCTTACAGACCACAACATAACTCGTTTAGAGAACGAAGGGGGCAAACATTACAAGCTATGGCTCACACTATGTTATCTGATTCAGGTTTGCCTGAAACACTGTGGGGTGAGGCCATAATGTGTAGCAACCATGTTTTAAACAATGTGGTGAACATAACAACTGGTGAATTATCATTCACTTGTTGGCATGGCAGAAAGCCAAAATATAAGTTATCTACCCACATTTGGAGCTCCAGCATGGGTGCATATTACCTCACAAGTAAGACTGAAAGGGCAATATAGAGCTAGAAAATTATTTTTCATAGGTTACGAGGCCAACCATAGATCATTTAGATTTTGGGATCAAGGCACATCTAATATTTACTGCAGCACTAGTGCTAAATTTCTTGAGAACGTTGGGTGGCATAAACTGGAACAGGAATCCAACAATGATGTTATTATTGACACCCAAGTAGTCCCTAATGATGAAATAGTTAAACCATCAATAGCCATTAAAGAAGTAAAAGAACAGGAGAATCTGCCAGTAAGCCCTGTATTACCGAGACATTCAACCCAAGTAACACGACCACCTGATAGATTGCAGGCTAGTGTTGTATGCCAAGTGAATACAGTTCCTGGTAACTATTATGAACTGAAACTGTATCCTGCTAAGGATCAGGCTGCTTGGCAGGAAGCAATGGTTAAAGAACTGAAATACTGACAAAGGTTGGAGGTATACAAAAATGTCAGGTTACCACCAGGTAAACATACTATAGGGTGTAAGTGGATTTATAAACTTAAGACAAGTGTGGATGGGATTGTTACCTATAAAGCCAGGTTAGTAGCACAAGGGTTCAATCAGACAGCAAGCGACTAAGATGAGGTGTTTGCGCCTAGTCTGAAGGTTACTACATTATGAGCAGCATTAATGTGGGCAGCTAAGGAGAAATACATTATAAATCATTTAGATGTAGGGATGGCATATCTGCATGCACTGTTGCAACACACTATATTTTTAAAGAAACCTTGAGGTCTCAAAAATGATAATGCAACTGATTGCTGGAGATTGAAAAAGAGCCTTTATGGCTTAAAGCAATCAGGATATGAGTGGAATCAGTGTATAGTTAAGGAATTAACTATGATAGGTTTTGTAGCTGGCATGGCTGATCTATGTTTGTTCAAAAGGGAAAGTGATGGTATAATTTCATTGTTGCTATTGTTCACTGATGACATAGCATTAATCACCAAAACTGCACAAGAAGCTACTGAGATTATTTCATTGTTAAAAAAGAAATTTAAAATAAAACAGTTAGGAGAAATTCAACAATATCTTGGATTAAAAATAGATAAAACTAGAGGAGGATACAAAATGTCACAGGCAGATAAAATTAACCAATTACTAAATAATTTTAAAATGGAACTTTGTAAACCAGCTAAAACACCGATGAACCAGGAGTTTAGCCATAGTGATGTACAAAGTCCTGTTTTTGATAAAGATAAAGTAATTGGTCAAGGCCAGTTATAGCATTCAGTATTAACCAATTAGCTAGGTTTAATGCTGAGGCAACTGAAAGGCACTGGCAAGCTGCTAAGCATGTTTTAAGATATCTGAAACAAACGGTGCATTATGCAATATATTTGGAGCCTAAGGATGAACTAAGTTTAACTGCATATGCTGAGACAAGTTTCGCTACAGACGTAAATACATGTAAATTTACATCGGGTACTGTAGTATTATTAGGAAAGGTGTTGATTGGATGGAGGTCTATTTGACAGAAACATTTAAGTTTATCAACAATGGAGGCTGAATTATCATGTTTGCCTCTATTATGTACAGATTTAGTTTGTTATTAGCAACGATTGATTGACATGGGAATTGATGTAACAGATTCTATTGTTTTTTATGAAGACAACCAATCATCAATATAGATGGCTTCCAATCTTACTGTAAAGACAAGATCAAAACGCACAGATTTAAGATATTTAAATGTGAGACAATGTGTGCAAAGTAAAATGATTAAACTGGAGTACTGCATGTCAGAGAATAACATTGCAAATCATTTTACAAAAGCCCAAGGCTCTGTAAATCATAAGGCTTGCTGTGAGGATTATGGACTTAAACTGTAAGGTTTATATATTGTCCTACCCAAAGGGGAGAATGTTAGGAATTGATAGTCACCTAACAATTGGGTTGGAAATATATAAACCAGGATAGACAATTAATACTGTCTCTTTAAGGGAATGCAGTAATTTTAATTGGGTGTGGTTCCTCAAATGGCCATAAGATGGAGCCAGAAACCTGGTTTCCTCGCTGTTCCATTGTTGCGGTGAGTTGCTTGTTGCTAGATGTTCTGATGTTCACTGTTTTTGATTCCTGCATTTTTCCTATTGACTGTTGCTGATTGTCATTCTTCTTAGATTGCTGTGAGTCTATCTACTGAACTGTTTATGATACTGGACTTTGTTATTTGGATTATCCCTGGACTGAAAACTACTTTAACCGTGTATGACTTGGACTGTTTGTTGGACTTTGCTTAACTGTTTACTGGAAGTAAACCTACATTTTACTATTTAGTGTATCTGTGTGCTGGTCGTGTGTTATTCAACATTACTCTCATTACATCTCCCTGTGTGCACTCATTCTCCTAACGGGGAATTACCTTAACAAAGGCCCTTTCCTTCCCCATAGACCATACCATTCATGTTTCTCCCTTATCCTCTCCTCCCTGCATACCCTCGGATGAAGAGGGGATGGTCCTGGTTCTTCCTCTGACTGCCCAGCTGGCCTTTGCCCTTCCCCAGTTTCCTCCACAACTTCCAGAGCCACACTTCCACTCCCTGTCGGCTGTTCCTCCTCTCTCTCAAAGTCAGAGTCCAACAGGGACATGACAGTAACCCTATGGATAAAAACTTTTCTTCAGCTTGTCTGTGCAGCTGCCTCTGCTTCTATACCTTTCTTCCCAATGGTAGGAGAATAAAGAAGTGCTGACCAGGGTGCGAGTCATGTGAGTTGACATGTGATAAAGCAAAGAAATTTTGGAGTAAGGTTCATATTAAAATACAGAAAGTTCTTAAAACAAAAATAAAAATGGAACCAGAAACTTTTCTTTTGGGTTTAATGCAAGAGGACTTTGAGAGAAAACTTGGAACTTGGATCTTATATATACAGCAGCAAGACTGTTATACACACAAAAATAGAAGGACATTTTGATTCCCACTATGGATGAATGGCTACAGAAGTTGATGAAGTTGGCAGAAATGGCTAAATCAACTATTTTGGTTAAAGGAAAGAATAGAAGTACTTTTGTTTCCACATGGAGACTACTTGTGAGCTTGAAGTGGAAAAAATAGAAACTTTGATTTTGATTTTGGGTTTTATCAATGAGATTGATATGTTTTTATAGAAATGGCTAATTTATATTATTTTGGGAAAACAAAAAGTTGTTGTTTGACGTTAATGCTTTATTTTATTGCAACAGAGGGAGATGGAAGACAATGTTTCTTCTTTTCTTTGCCCCAATTTCTCTCCCCCTTCCTCCCTACTGTGTTTTCTATTTACTTTTGTATTTTGTATTTCATCTTATGACCTAATAAAAAAATGTTAAACTAGAAAAAAACATTTGTTTATTATTTCAAGGAGGGAATTTTCTTATTTTGTTCCTTATTTTATTTAATATCAGTGTTTATCTGCAGCCCTGATTGTTAGGAATCTGTCCACCAATTAGTTGGGTTGGCAATATATAAGCCAACAATGTATGTTTGTAGCATTAAGACAAAATCCTGTGTTGATTTGTACTATATTCCGATTGGTTGGTTGTTGTTAGGAATAACATGGTTACCTAACTTAGTTTGGGTAAAATAATATATATAAACTATGTTAGTGAGTTTAAGTGTGTGTATCACTTTAACTGTAAAACATGTATTTTGGGTGCGGTTGTAAAATCACCATAAGAGGGAGCAAGAGAGCTCCCTGTTTGCTGACTTTTACTGGATTGCTGACAATGATGGATTGATGGTGATAACTGCGTGTTTTCCTGCTATTGCTGAACGAAGAAAAGAGGTTTGATTTTCTTCATATCTCTACTGCAAAAAGAGATATATTACTGGACTGATTATTTGTAAGTTTACTGACCTCTTTTTCGGCACTGGACTTTGCTAATGGATAATCCCGGACGGACTGAACTAAGTGTATGACATATGGACTATTTGACTATGCTAACAATCTTACTGGAATAAACTATTTAACTAGCACTGTGTATCTGTTTTACTGAGTGTAAATTACAACAACGTTTATCTCACATATCTGCCTGCCTGACTGACTACCGTTGCACGTTCTGCTAGGGTGTATATCCCTAACACTGGTTATGGGCCCAGGTGCACAGTCAGACTAACCAGGATATAACAGGCTTGTGAGTGAGAGTTTGTGTAGTTACACAATACTGTAAACAGACAGCTGTGTTTTATTAATTATAGTTTAATATCCAGATAAAGATGGCAGAAGTCAATTTACAAAGTTTGTCTCTAATATCCAAACTGGATGGAACAAACTATGTTTCATGGTCTATGAAATGCAGCCTACTTGTACGCAGAGAAGGTTTGTGGAGTATAATACAAAACCCACCAGAAGTAGATGCATGGGATCCGGAGGATGAGGATGATGCCCAGAAAATACAAGCATATCAGCTGAAGAATGAGCAAGCTCTCTGTATAATAGGACTGACACTCTCTGACCAGCAGCTTGTCCATATTCGTGGAGAAGAAACAGCTGCGAAATGTTGGGAGAATTTAAAGAAGATTTATGTTCGAGGCAGTGTAGGAGCACATATAAATCTTACACGGAAGCTGTTTAGAACACATCTTCAAAAGAATGGAGACATGCTGAGTCATATAAACACTATGAAGAGAATTTTTCAGGAACTGCATGAAAAACAACTTACCTTCACAGAACTACATCAAGTTTATATAATTTTTTCTTCGTTAGATGAGAGCTATGATGACTATGTAACTTCACTTGAAGTACTGCCAAAAGATAACCTCACATTAACTGACATTACTGGCAGATTAATTGAAGAAGCCAGGAGAAGGCTTGAAAGGGATCAACTCAGAAGGGAACAACCACAATGTGAAGAAGAGAAAATATCTTCGTCAGCCTATACAATTAGAAAATGTTTTAATTGTGGAGGAAAAGGACATTTGGCTAGATTCTGCAAGAAAGCAAAAAGCCAAAATGCCAGCCAGAATGCTAAAAGGCATCAAAAGGATGAAAAATGCATAGAGTTAGCCATGTATAGCAACGAATGTGAATAATAATTTATGGGTTGTAGATAGTGGAGCATCGCACTGCATAACGAAAGATAAGAAAAGATTTTTTAAGATGTCCACAAGTTCACAGCAGATATCGTTAGCTAATGGCTGGAAACTGAAAGCAAAAGGTGAAGGTATAGCATATTGTTCTTGCATAAAAGAAAATGTAAAAATGTTATATGTACCACAACTTAAGGTTAATTTGCTTTCGGTTAGAGTTTTGGTTAAACTAGGTTATGTAATTACCTTTAAGGGAGAAAGTTGCATAATTGAAAAAGAAGGTAAAAAAGTGACTGCAAGCTTAAAAGGTGAATTGTATGTGTTAAATGATAATTCATTAGAGGTAGCTAACACAGTTTATAATAATGTTAAACCTCATGATGAGTGCATACATTTGTTACACAGACGTTTAGGGCATATAAATTTTAAAATGCTTAAACAAACGGTAGAACTATCTAAAGGTATAAAACTGAAGCCTTGCAGTAAGTATTTGCACTGCAATGCTTGTAGTCAAGAAAAAAGCAAGGTAATACCAGCAAATAGATTAAATGGATTTAAAACAAAGGAACCAAGTGTGAGAGGTGCTCGTTACATATTAAGTATAATGGACCATTATTCCAGATATGGTTTCTGTTATTTAATGAAGAGTAAAACGGAAACATATCAAAATTTCTTTAATTGGCTTAAATTTGCAGAAAGAAAAACTAAAAGGAAATTAGTAACTCTTATAACTGATAATGGTACGGAATTTATAAACAATAAATTCCAAAATAAACTGAAGATGGCAGGTGTTGAACATAAAAAGTCTGCACCATATAGGCCACAACATAATGCCTTTATAGAAAGACAAGGCCAAACATTACAAGCAATGGCTCGTACTATGCTGTCAGATTCAGGATTACCTGAAACTTTGTGGGGAGAAGCAATAATGTGTGGTAATCATATATTGAATAATGTTGTTAACTCAACAACTGGTGAATTACCATTCACACGGTGGCATGGTAGAAAACCTGACCTAAGCTACATGCATACATTTGGAGCAACAGCATGGGTGCATATCCCTACACAACTGAGACAAAAAGGGCAGCATAGGGCTAAAAGGTTATTCTTTGTAGGTTATGAATCTAATCACAAATCATACAGATTCTGGGAAAAAGGTACACCTAGAGTTTACTGTAGTGCTAGTGCACAATTCCTGGAACATGTAGGATGGGAAAAACTGGAGCAAGATTCAAGTAAGGAAGTAATTATAGAAACCTACAAAAGAGCAAAAGAACAAATCAGTAATAAGAAGAGCGCAATTAAAGAGGAAGTACATGAAAAGCATATAGGACCAGAACAGGAAGAAATACCAGAAGAGGAAGAAATAGATAACCAGGAACAGGTAGTATATGAAAGTCCACCTGTAAGCCCTGTAATACCTAGACATTCTACACGTGTAACCAGACCACCTGACAGGTACCAAGCAAGTGTAGTTTGCCAAGTTAGTAAAGTTCCAAATACTGTTGAAAAACTTAGGATATATCCTGCAAAGGAACAGGAAAATTGGCATAAGTCAATGGAGAAAGAATTAAATTCATAAAAGGAAATGAAAGTTTATGAAAATGCCAAATTACCTCCAGGTGAAAAGTCCATTGGCTGCAAATGGATATTTAAATTAAAAACTAGTAAAAATGGGACTGTTACACATAAGGCTAGGTTGGTAGCTCAAGGATTTAATCAAACTGCATATGATTATGATGAAGTATTTGCACCAAATTTAAAGGCAACAACCTTGAGAGCAGCTTTAGTGTGGGCAGCTAAGAAAAACTATATCATAAATCACTTAGATGTAGAAACTGCCTATCTGCATGCACAATTGCAGCACACTATATATTTAAGGAAACCAGTAGGTATTAAGGATGATAAAAATAATAATGACTGTTGGAAATTTAAAAAGAGTCTCTATGGATTAAAGCAATCTGGTTATGAATGGAACCAATATATTGTTAAGGAGTTAAACAATATAGGGTTTAAAGCAGGTTTAGCTGATCCATTTTATTTAAGAAAGAGACAAATGGAACGGTATCATTATTATTGTTGTTTACAGATGATATTGCTTTAATTACAAAGACTAATAATGAAGCTACTGAAATAATATCATTATTAAGTAAGAGGATAAAATTAAAGCAATTAGGAGAGATAAGACAGTATTTAGGATTGACAATAAACAAAACCAAGAGTGGCTTTAAGATATCTCAAGAAGATAAAATTTACCAATTGCTAAAAACGTATAAAATGGAACTTTGTAAGCCGGCAAAAACTCCAATGAGTCAGGAATTTTGCCGAACTGATGCTCAAAGTTCAAAATTCGATAAGACTATTTATCAGTCATTAATTGGTAGTTTATCGTATATTAGCAATTGGTCAAGGCCAGACATTGCATATGGCGTTAATCAATTGGCAAGATTTAACGCTGAACCCACTGAACATCACTGGCAAGCGCTAAAGCGTATATTAAGGTATCTTAAAAAGACAATGCACTATGCACTGTATTTGGAGCCAAAAGATTTTAAGTGCATATGCTGATGCAAGTTTTGCAACAGACATAAACACTAGGAAATCAACTTCAGGTATGGCTATACTATTAGGTAAAGCACTGATTGGTTGGAGGTCAATTAGACAGCAACACATAAGTATGTCCACAATGGAAGCAGAATTTTCATGTCTATCTTTATTATGTACTGATTTAATTCTGTATAAACAGTTGTTATTAGATATGGGAATAACTGTTAATGATGCCATTGTAGTTTATGAGGACAATCAAGCAGCCATACGGTTGGCTACAAATATTGCTGTAAAAACGAGATCTAAGCATACTGATCTTAGATATTTGAATGTAAGGCAATCTTTAAAAAATGGTTTAATAAGACTGGAATATTGCATGACTGAAGAAAATTTTGCTGATCAGTTTACAAAAGCCCAAGGTGCAGTAAAGCACAAGGAAAGTTGTGAAAACTATGGATTAAAGTTGTAAATAGATATATATGTTATTATATTACCCAAGAAGGGGAGAATGTTAGGAATAACATGGTTACCTAACTTAGTTTGGGTAAAATAATATATATAAACTATGTTAGTGAGTTTAAGTGTGTGTATCACTTTAACTGTAAAACATGTATTTTGGGTGCGGTTGTAAAATCACCATAAGAGGGAGCAAGAGAGCTCACTGTTTGCTGGCTTTTACTGGATTGCTGACAATGATGGATTGATGGTGATAACTGCGTGTTTTCCCTGCTATTGCTGAACGAAGAAAAGAGGTTTGATTTTCTTCATATCTCTACTGCAAAAAGAGATATATTACTGGACTGATTATTTGTAAGTTTACTGACCTCTTTTTCGGCACTGGACTTTCCTAATGGATAATCCCCGGACGGACTGAACTAAGTGTATGATATATGGACTGTTTGACTATGCTAACAATCTTACTGGAATAAACTATTTAACTAGCACTGTGTATCTGTTTTACTGAGTGTAAATTACAACGTTTATCTCACATATCTGCCTGCCTGACTGAATACTGTTGCACGTTCTGCTAGGGTGTATATCCCTAACAGTTGTGTTGCAAATTTCCATAAGAGGGAGCTAGAGATCATAGCTTACTCTCTCTGACATTCTGTATCTCTGACATTCTGCCTCTCTGACATTCTGTATCTCTGACATTCTGTTGCTATCTAAGGTTCTCTGTTGTGCGTATATTTTGATATCTTTGTTTACTGTAAATGACAAAAGCAACTGGTAAGAAGACTTTGTAACTGGATATTCTTTGGACTGTTAAATGTATATGACCTGGACTATTTATTGGACTGTGCTATTTCTTAAAGTAAACTTTAACTCAATTAAGTGTATCTGTGTGTGGCTGGATAATTATTCATAACTATTCTCATAAATGTTTCCATGTGCCTATCCTTGTTTCTCAAGGGTTATTCTGTACATATCATAATGCTGATCATCTTCCTGAAGGACTGTCAAGGCCTATAAGAGACCCAATACTTTTGGAAACCAGGGTTGAGGTAGGTGATGACAAGGCTCAGCCCGATACAAGGGACAAATGCTCCATTCATCTCAAGTCTCCAAGAGATCTAAGTTCAGCCCACCTTGAATTCTGCAGACTCTTATTTACTGCCAAATTTGCTTTCACTGCTAGTAGACCAGATTTTTCTGGAGATCATTGGCATACAATAACCCTATATTCATTTGGGTCACCTGATTTCCAGCATTTGACAGTTGATGACATTAAAGACTACCAAGAGGCCACATTGACCTGGAATGGATGCACTGCCCTCATTCTGCTTCTTCCTACGTTCATCTAAATGTGCAACCAATACCATTTACACCCCACACCCAATCCTGAAATCTCACTGAAAGGAAGATTCATCCAGGGTCCACCAAAATAGTGCAGTATGCTGTGGTCTAGCCATTGTTCCTTGAGTAGGAGTCAAAGTGAGTCCTCTTTCAGAGGTAGGGGAACAATCCTATCTCTCAAGGATGATTCATGCTGGCTTCACCTCAACTTTATTTATTTATTTTATTTATTTATTTTGTCAAGCATGTATTAGATAACAGGTATAAGTATAAACATGAGTAAAAATACATGAAATGGCTAGGAATAAAAAGGGGACATTAGGAAGGGGACAGTAGGCATGTTGATGCACTTATGCACACCCCCTTACAGACCTCTTAGGAAAGAAGTGAGGTCAACAGTAGACAGTTTAAAGTTTTTGGGGTTTGGGGAAGAAACCATAAAGTCTGGTAGAGTTTTCCAGGCATTGACCACTCTGTTGCTGAAGTCGTATTTCCTGCAATCAAGTTTGATGCAATTTACCTTGAGAAGGGAGGGAGCGGGAGGAAGGAAGGAAGGAAGGAAGGAAGGAAAAGAATACCCATTCCTAAGAGGCCTATGAGGGACGTGCAAGAGCACACCATCATCCCTATCGTCCCTGTCCCACCGTCCCCATTCATCCGCACCTACTTCCTGCATTTCCACTCAAGCCTACATCCATACCCATTATCCTGTAAGTGATTGACAAATCAAATCAATAAAATAAAATAAATAAATGTTTGATAATTGGTCTAGCAAATGTTTTTTATACTCTAGTTAGTAGTGCAATATTACCAGAAAAAAAGCTACAACTATTTATTTTTTATTTATTTATTTTGATTTTATCACTTACAAAACAATAGGTATAAGTATATTTATTCCACCAGATAAAGACTGAATGCACCAGTTATCACACTAAACAAGAGGAAAACCTTCTACACACCAATTCCACCTGTGCTTTCTACAATTTTGTAAAAAAAAAAAAAACTAAAAGACTCAAGGTCCATCCCACCCCTGAAAGGACCTAATGGTAAAGACTGCAATGATGACACCATTAAAGCCAACATCTTTAACACATTCTTTGGCTCAGTATTTGTAAACAGCAATGGATCATGCCCAGTATTTCCTAGTCGAACCACAGACAACTACAATGATCTAATACATATCAATTTTACAGAAGACAATGTTGAAAAGCACTACGCAATCTAAAACCATCTCTATCTATTGGACCAGACAGAATATGTGCCTACTTCTTAAAAAAGCTATCCACTGCCATAGCAGAACCTCTAAGCATAATCTTTGAAAAATCTTTCAGGACCAGCTCCTTGCCTAACCTATGGTCACAAGCCACAGTCATCCCCATCTTCAAAAAGGGAGACCCCAGCCTAGCTGAAAATTACAGACCAATCTCCTAATGCTGTGTCACCTGTAAAGTCATGGAATCAATTATTAACCAATCCATTATCCTCCACTTAGAGACAAACAACCTAGTCTCCAATAAACAATTTGGTTTCAGAAAAAAACTATCCTGTAATCTGCAACACTTACACTGCAAAAACATATGGACTACACAACTCGATCAGGGCAAAACAATAGACGCAATCTACATAGACTTCTGTAAAGCCTTTGATTCAGTGGTACATGACAAACTACTCCTAAAACTAAAATCTTATGGTATCTCTGGACAACTGCATAACTGGGTAGAAGTATTCCTGTCAAACAGATAACAAATGGTCAAAACTGGGAGTGTCCTGTCAAATTCTGTACCTGTCAATAGTGGTGTCCCCCAAGGCAGTGTTCTAGGACCAACTCTATTCATACTCTACACAAATGACCTCTGTGATCAGATTAAGAGCAACTGCGTTCTCTTCGCTGATGATGTAAAGCTATTCAATGCCACAGAGAATACTGCTACCCTTCAAAAAGACCTTGACTATGTATCAGATGGTCAAACAAATGGCAACTTCAAATCTCTACAAATAAATGCTCTGTCATACATATTGCAAAAAAAAATCAGAAAATAAAATACAGGCTGAATAGTCAAGACCTTGTTGATGATTCAAACTCTGTTAAGGACCTTGGAGTTCTCATCTCTAATTATCTAAGTGCTAGAGCCCACTGTAACTACGTAGCCAAAAAGGCATTAAGAGTTGTTAACCTAATCTTACGTAGCTTTTTCTCTGGTAATATTACACTAATAACTAGAGCATACAAAACATTTGCTAGACCAATACTCGAATACAGTTCATCAGTCTGGAACCCACATTACGTATCTGATATTAGCACAATTGAGAAAGTCCAGAAATATTTCACAAGAAGAGTTCTCCACTCCTCTACTCGTTGTAGAATACCTTATGCCACCAGACTTAAAATTCTAGAACTAGAAAACCTTGGCAAATTGGCAAATCAAATAAATAAATAAATCTATCAATGTCCAAGAAAGATGTGATCCATCTATCTATTTCTGTTAAATAGAGCAGAGGGGAGCAAAAACAACTCTGAATGAGCAGATTTGAAGTACAAAGCACAGAAGGTTAAGCAGGGATAGCCAAAAGGAAAATCTACAGGCAAACAAAACAGCAGTTGGCATAGTTGAGAAAGTCCAGAACTATTTCAGAAGAAGAGTTCTCTTCTCCTCTACTCGTTGTAGAATACCTTATGCCACCAGACTCAAAATTCTAGACCTAGAAAATCTTGAACTACGCCGCCTTCGGTCTGATCTAAGTATAGTATATAAAATCATACATTGCAATGTCCTACCTGTCAATGAATACTTCAGCTTCAACCATAACCACACAAAAGCAAACAATAGATACAAACTCAAGGTTAATAGCACCAAACTTGATTGCACGAAATACGACTTCAGCAACAGAGTGGTAAATGTCTGGAATACTCTACATCAGGGGTCCTCAACCACTGGGCCGCGGACCGGTACCGGGCCGTGGAGCACTCTCTACCGGGCCGCAAAGAATATTTTTTTTAAAAAAATGGCGGCTTTCTTCACCTTCGGTGAATGCTGCTGGGATCGGGGATCAAGGACACAAATGAAAGAAGGGGAGGGAGGAAGCAACCGAAGCCTGTCCTTCTCTCTGGGTCAGCTCTCTCAGTCGCTCTCTCGCTCCTCCACCAGCACAGGAAGAAACTGCTTCAAAGAAGCTGGGTGGGGGCTTTTCCTGTCGCCGCAGCTTCCCGAGCGCCCATTTCTCCCCACCCCCACCCCGTCCGCCCGCCCGCACTGCTCCGTTCTGCCTGCCTGCCTGCCTTCGTTAATGGTTGAATCAGAACAGCTTCGGCTGAGTAAAAGAGGCGAATAGTTATTATTCTCAGCCGAAGCTGCTCCCAAACAACCAGAAACTAAGGCAGGCAGGCAGGCAGGCAGAACGGGACACTGTGGATTGAAGCGCGCGCGGGCGGGGTGGGAGTGGGGGTGAAACGGGCGCTTCGGAATAGCTGCGGAGACAGGAAAAGACCCCCGCTTCTTTGAAGCAGTTTCTTCCTTGGATGGTGGAGCAGCGAGAGAGCGAAGCCTCCTTCTCTTCTCTCCCCCGGTCCTTGAAAAAATTTTCTGCTTGAAACCGGTCCCTGGTACAAAAAGGTTGGGGACCACTGCTCTACATGACTCTGTGGTTTCTTCCCCAACCCCCCCAAAATTTAACCTTAGACTGTCTACTATTGACCACACCCCTTTCCTAAGAGGCCTGTAGGGGGTGTGCATAAGTGCACCAATGTGCCTACCATCCCTTTCCTATTGTTTCTTTTTATTTTTCTTATAAGTATCTATCTCATGTATTCAAAACTATGTTTTTAATGATACCTATTATCTTGTAAGCAATTGACAAAAGTAAACAAATAAACAAAAAACAAACAAACAAATAAATAAATAAAATCTCCTCTCCTCTCCTCTCCTCTCCTTCTTCTATTCTATTCTATTCTATTCTATTCTATTCTATTCTATTCTATTCTATTCTATTCTATTCTATTCTATTCTATCAATTGTCCTGTCGGGAAATTTCTCCTTAGTTCTAGTTGGATCACTTCTTGATAAGGTTCAATCCATTACTTCTCCTCCTGCCTTCAGGTGCTTTAGAGAAGAGGTTGACAGACTTTTCTCTGTGACACCCCATCAAATATTGGTTCGTGGAGGTCAAATTCACAACTTCAGCATGACTCCATCTGCTCTGGACATGACAAGAAACACAAGAATGTTTTTTTTTTTCCAAATTGGGTGTATGAGAAGCTATTGCTACAAGTACAGAAACTTGCTTTTCCTTGCAATCATCAGAAGTACAGTAATTGTTAGTGTATCCCCTGTAGATTTCTAGATACAAAAACTTCCAAGCTATAAAAACATGTCTGAGTTCTCCAGATGGGGGTAAAAGATGAGACCTTAGCCTGTCTTGCAAAAAGCTCACTCCTGGGTTTGAAGAGACTCACGTGTCTTTGTTTCCTTTATAATCACTGCCCAAACACAGGTAAGAGGAAGCATCTTTGCTGTAAATTTGTTCTGTGGCCATCCAGGTGGTATAGGTGGTGCCTGATCTGCTAAAGCTCTAGTGAAATTTCAAGTTCAACCTTCAAATCAGTTTCTACCTAAACTTTTATTTCTGTCCTAGGAGGGAAGTTGACAAGAATGACCAGGTAGGAATGATGCTATGGTTGATGCTGATGCTCTTCTGGCTCCTGACTCCAACTACAGCAAAGAGGCTACAAACCATGTGTGTGTTCAGGGATTATATCCCATTAGAGGAATGCTACTATAGGCCTGGTGATCATGTTATTGGTGGGAATTTGCCATTGGGAGGCAGTTTGGATTCTACTGTCCCTGAATTTAATACATCAAATCTTCTGTTAGATAATAGGTAAGTTTCAGCTGGACCTCTTTCAAAAATACTTCTTCTAGTATTCTGCACTGTCTTAGTGTAATATACATCTTCTCCTTTTCTCAGTAAAATAGCAAGCTCCAAAAATAAGCCGCAATTCTGAACTTCTGAAAGCTAGGTACTTCAAAATGAATTCTTGTTTGAAAGGAGTAATCCAGATACTAGCCAAAGCAGAGTCGAAGATACCCCAAGGCATACAGGAACAGATAAATGAATGTGGATTTAGTCAACCAAAGAAACAACATGTTAATCCCCTCCCCTTTTCTGGGAACGTATCTTAGAAGAGTTTTTCTAGAAGTTCCTCTCAGAGCTGGAATTTTTCTGGTCACTTCTCCTCTTGCTATCTCTCCAAGAGGTGACAAGGTTCCAGGCATCTGGCTGCAGTCATATATCGTGTGCAAGTTATACAGATTCAATACAAGGCTTAAGATATTCAGGTTACATCAAAAGGGTTACTTGTACCAACTCTCCCCACCCTTCTTCTTCCATTATAGAATGGCAGCATTCAGGTTTAGCTGAGAAAGATCCTTAAAAAAACCCCAAACCCAATTTGGATGTTGCTGCACCAAACCAAACACTGAAGTAAACTCTACAAGCAAACAATCTTGACTGTAATATTCCCTGTATTTTTCACACTATAGACTCATCCCCAGTAACTACCAGCAGATCCTTGCATTGATGTTTGCTGTCTCCCAGGTCAATAAGGATTTTCTTCTACTCCCCAACATCACCCTTGGCTTCCACATCTATGGCCATTTCCAGAGGGAGATATTTATTTCCTTAAACAGCCTCTCCATGCTCTCCTCACAAGGCCAAGTGGTTCCAGGTTACAAATGTGGCTGGAAGGGCACTCTGTTCTCCATCATTGGTGGCCTCAATCCCAAATCCTCAAGGCAGATGGATTCCATCTTCAGCATCTTTAAGGTCTCACAGGTAAGAGAGCTCTCTTGGATACAGTATGGAGTAGACAGAGATCAGAAGGTTACTCAAAAGCAGAGAGGAAAGGGTTGGGGAGGCACATCATGAGCATGTGACTCTTAGTTAATTCTTTATTAAAAAGTGGCCATCATTTTAGTGCCATTTATTCTCTGAATCCGATTGTTAGTTTTTTTCTCTTGCCTTCCAACATACCTCAACCAATAAAAATGTGTAACTGGTGATCCCTAAAGTGAATGTCAACTTTTACTTTGTTTTTGAAAAAATAATTTCATTTTCTCCAGCTTGGTGTTGGCTTTGAGTTCTCTCAGGAAGAGAGAACAGTTTATCCTTCCTTTTTCCGGATTAATGCCAAGGAATCTTCTCAGTATGTGGGTTTAGTCCAGCTGCTGCTGCATTTCCAGTGGAACTGGGTTGGGCTTATTGCCCCTGAAGATGAGAGGGGAGAAGGTTTCATCTCAACTCTGACCCCAATGCTCCAGGAGAAGGAGATCTGCCTGGCCTTTTCTGAAAGGTTGAAATCACATGATTTTGACATTATAAGGAAAAAATTAGTTCTCAGTTTCAAGACTTGGTCAAAAACTGAAGTGATTCTTCTTTTTGGAGACTATGATTGTAGTTTAAGTGTACAGAGAATTTTGTTTCTCCATGTAAAATCAGGCAAGACAACATTTCAGAATGTTTGGATCTTAACCTCCCATTGGAAACTTAGAATGGACGAATCTAAACACACATTGTTATTTGTAAAGACTTTCCATGGAGTCTTGCATTTCAGAGAACACTCTGGGTATGTCTCAGAATTCAATCATTTTGTTCTGTCTTTAGACCCTTTGAACCCACAAGGAGATGTCTTTCTCCCTCTATGGTGGGAAGATGTCTTTGGCTGCAAGATCCATAAATCAGGAGAGATCCCTCCAAAGGGGGAAAAACAATGTACAGGAAAGGAGAATGTGCAGAATCTGCCCAATTACATTTTTGAAACAAGAATGACAGGTGAAAGTTACAATATCTACAATGCCATTTATGCTGTGGCACATGCATTACATGCAATGTTTGGATCCAGAGCCCGAACGACCGTGATGAGGTTTGGAAAGAGGACCCCAAATATCCAGTCATGGCAGGTAATTTCTGTGGTTTCTCAGAGAGGAAGATTCCCATATGCATTTCTTCAGTTACCGATTCAATATCCGCATGTTATCAAATTTATGCATATTAAAGGCAATTGTAAGAAAAATATGAGTTAAGAATAATGTTTTGTTGGAAGAGGTTAGAGAGAGGGGAAAAGAGAAGTGAAGGTTCATTAAAATGTTTAAAAGTATGTCTAGCTAATGTAGGAAATGTAGTCAAAAGATGGGTTTATTTTATCATGTGTGGTGGCCTTGTGATAAAATAAAAAAAAATTATGGGCAAAAATACACAGATGGCTAGAAAAGATAATAGGGAAACATGTAGATTTTATAGCTGAACTATTTTTATTAGGGATGATACCAGAAAAATTTGATCAGAAAAGTATGTATTTAGTATCACATGTCTTAACAGCAGTGAGGATTATTTTTGTACAACATTGGAAAGATGAAGAAAGACCGCAAGAGGAAGAGATAGTTAAGAAGATACTAGACTCTGCAGGAATGGATAGACTTACATTTAAAATAAAGAAGAAAGAAGACACAGAATATGATCAGACATGGAACTTATTTTACCAGTGGTTGGAGAGTAAGAATGGAATCTGTATTGTTAAGCAAATTAAATACCCAGAAAACACATTTATTAAGCACTATGAAATGTAATTAATAGAACATTAATAAAAGTTATTACAAAAAGAAGAAAAAAGAAGAAAGACCTTCATAAAGTCCTGAAAGGCTTCAGTGTTTACCTGGGTTTCAGGAGGTAACCATGACAGGGAGGCAACTGAGACCACAACAACAATCTGTCTATGTTTGAGAAAGAAGCTTCAAGAAGTCAGAAGAAATCCTAGTTGACATATTTGCAGAACAACCTCCATATCCCTCAGCATGTAACCTGAATCTACCTTGTAGAAAGACACTCAATTCATTTGAATCCTGGTTTATGTTTCTATATTTTAACATCCTACGTGACCCTTCCCCCCATTTGTTCAGCTTTATGCTTATTGTACTGCTCAGCTTGTGTTAAAGCAGCCACCTGAGCACATAAAGAAGGACTCAAAATAGTCTTAATGGGTTGTTTGTCTCCAACCCATCAGACTTTTCTGCATTACTGGATAAACATTGAACTTGAACTTGAAGAGAAAAACCAGGGCAAGCATTTCCTTTTCCTTGGGTCCATTTCATCAAACATGGTTCCTGCATTGTGCTCTGTTCGATTCTCAGATAGAAAAAATATCAAAGGAATTGTACTCTGTTCCATACAAATCATTTAATAGTTGCTACAGTGAATTTATCAGTTACAAGACCTTGGGATAAAATAAATATTTAAAACTACATGCAATCAAATATCTTAGGAGGAAAAGCACATGATTAATTTTGGAATGTGGCACTGAAATTTATCATATGTGCTTATTCTGGTAAAGCTTTATTTTAAGAAACCATGATACAAAGGACCAATGATATTTTTTTTGTAGTTTCAGAGTAAATGGTATTACTCCAGATTCCTCAATTCTCCACCAAGAGAATCCTCTAGCTTTTCAGTCATAAATTCATCTTCTCAAAATTGTCACCATGTTCTGATAGAAGCCATAACCGTAGCTCTAACCAAATACTCCTATTTCTAAAGATCACGTTTATTTCAGATTCTCCCCTATTTGGGCAACGTGCAGTTCAACAACAGTGCTGGAGATGAAGTCTCCTTCTCAGAAGATGGACTGGGATCTGCTCATTATGACCTTCTCAATTGGCTTTTCCTCCCCAATCAATCTTTTGTCCCCATGAAAGTTGGGCAAGTGAATCCTGAGGCTCCCCCAGGGCAGGATTTCACCATTAAGTCTGATGGAATTGTCTGGGCAACAAAGGTGAGCTGCAAGGAAATGTTGTAAATTCTGGGAAAGATTAATTCTCTTCCTGAAATGCAGAACATCCTTCTAACTCAATTGAGTCAGAAATCATGGCAGTCATTTCGTGACAAATCTGCTTTTCATGTAACACATTTGAGGTCTGATTTGTGTCATTCCACAAAGGGAACAATTTCTGTTTGAAATGCAGAATGCAATTACAGCAAAAAACAGTGATTTCCATGGACTATTTCTGCTCAGTTGCATCCTCATAGTTCTTTCTTTTAGAAATGCTGTGGTTCAGTCACAAGCCTTCATTTCCAGGATGAAACCCCAGTTCCAATCTCCAGCATCTGTTGGTCGATTGGGAGTTTCACTGGCCTGCATCCCCTAGCAGCTGTTCCTGGTTTTTGATAGACAATGGTGAACAATTTGTTTAGAAGAGATTCTGAGCATAGAAATAGGAATGTGGGAACCAATTAAATAATTCATTGGTATTTCTCTTTCAGACCATCCCCTTTGCCAGGTGTGGCAGGAAGAGGTGCCAGGCAGGAGAAAGGAGAAGATTTCCTGAGGGCAAGCAAGTTTGCTGCTACCAGTGTGACGCTTGTCCAGAAGGGACCTTTTCTAATCAGACAGGTAAACCAGACTTTAAACCTTAATCCTCCAGAATCAAAGGAAGACATTCATTAAATCAATCTATTTTTGTTCTTTTTGTCATTTGTGATGAGATTGATGTCCATTCATACTGCCCTACCACAGAGGACACTTTTCCTAATCCTCAGCAATTGCTATTAGGATAGATTGAGGGCAGAATTTGTGAATCCCCAACATGCATTTCCACTCTAACATCCAATTGGGAAAACCAACTTCCAATGTTTTCCTGAGGTAGTGTGGTGTGTGATCCAAAGGTTTAACTTTTATCATTTAGTGCATGCTTCTTCCATCAGCTCTATCAACCTCTGAGGAAATAGACCTGCCAGAGGAAAAGGAGATCCATCTATTTATACCGTTTTGATAGAGGAGGATCAAAAAATTCTGAATGAACAAATTTGAAGTACAAAGCAGAGAGGTTAAGGAAGGGATATTATACACAGAAATTAAAATAGCATCATTCCTGGATAAAAGATCTGTCATTCTTCTGTTGGTTCCAATATAAAGTGAGAGATAAAAGAGGCAGTAATCTCAACCTGAAGGCCTCATTACCCATGGAAGTGCACATTGAATGGATAGCTGGAATTGAACAAATCCTCATCACTGGTTAATCAGTATCATCATAAATGAAGGATATGCTCTTTTAGATGCCCCATAAATTGCACAGTGGGTTCTTTATTTAATCCCTTTGTAGGTAAGTCAATAGCAGATAGGAAATATGCATATCAAAAGACAAAGAATTTTGATTTCAGATGCAGTTCATTGTGAATCCTGCCCAGAAGACCAATTTCCCAACAAGGACAAGGACCAATGCATTGCCAAGAAGATCCACTTCCTTGCTTACCAAGACACCCTGGGATACATATTAGTTTTTCTTGCTCTTTTTCTATCTGGGATCACTTCTGCAGTCCTGTTGATTTTCTATAAACATCATGACACACCGATTGTCAAAGCCAACAACCGAGGTCTCAGCTACATCCTCCTAGTCTCCCTTCTGCTCTGCTTCCTCTGCTCTTTCCTCTTCATTGGTCAACCAGGGAAGCTCACCTGTCTCTTCCAACAATCTGCCTTTGCCATTCTCTTTTCTCTTGCAGTTTCCTCTGTGTTGGCAAAGACTGTCATGGTGGTTCTGGCCTTCATGGCCACCAAGCCAGGGAACAAGACAAGGCAACTCTTAGGAAAACCATTGTCCAACTCCATTATCATAGCCTGTCCCCTGGTCCAAGCCCTTCTTTGTGCCACTTGGCTGGGAACCTCTCCCCCATTTCTTAACTTGGACTTCCACTCCTTGTTTGGAGAGATCATCTTGGAATGTAAGTATGGTGGATTGACATTTGAAATGAGACACAGGGAACTGTCTCTGAGAAAATGCCAACCCTGAGAGAACTCAGGTAGCAGTATTTATTGAGAAAAAACACAAGCAAAAATACAGTCTGCATATTCAGAAAACAATGACCTCAACACTAGATTACTTCACCAGCATGAGAACACACAATCTTGGAAAGTCCCAGATGTTACCTTGCTAGGATGAGATCATACAGCCACGGAAAGTCTCATGGGAAAGTTTGGAAAGTCCCATGAGAAAGCACAACTGTGTACCTTGAACTTTCACCCATTTTCCTATTCCTTCTAAACTTGCAGAATCAAACAGGATGAGACACTCATGAGCAAAGGTACTCCTACCCCCACCAAGAATGCCCACATCTCCCTAGACTTACTGCTAGTTATACAAAGGCCTTACAGAAAATGATAAAATGATTAATAAAATATATTACCACATTCCCTCCTTTTTTATTTATTCAAAGATAGGGGGTGTTTTAGTGGCATAGTACACAGTTCCCTCATGACCTGATCCCACACGCCGGAAGATTGAGGTACACATTTGTAATAGATTAGGAATACATTGAATAAAACAACATAATAAGATACATATAGCAATAATAATAACAACCCCTTGCAATAAGGAGCGAAACCATGATCCATCAGGAAGCCAGGACCACAGACTGTCCCAGAATGATGCATTAAACCCATCGGCTCCAGATTGATGCTGAGCAATACGATCTTCCATGTCCTGAACAGTTTTTGTAATGTTTGGCTCATAATTATGTATAAAAACACAGCAATGTGAATGAATTAAAGCACAAACTCCTCCTTGGGCAGCTAACATAATATCTAAAGCATATCGATTTTGCAAAGTAACTGTACGAATTTCAGACATTTCTACATTAATCATCTTAATATTCTTTATAGTATCATTAAACATAGCAACAGTAAAATTATTTAAAATATGAATATCCCTATAGTTCATAGCAATTCCCAAAGGCGGGATAAGACCTCGAGAAATTTGTGTCCATAGATTACCTCCCATGGTTAGACCCGAATCCAATTCCCGACGATTTCGGATCCGAACATCAGGAGGTAATGTATCTAACTTATAGATAACCGGAATGACAAACCCCAAAGTACATGTCCCTGACCAATTTGCAGGGATTTGTCGATATGCCCACAGTCCGCATAAAAACCAAAACCCTTCCAGCTGTACATAACCTTGTTGACTTGCCGCTTGCATCAGCTGTTTCATGTCTAGATATTGATACTGGCCAAATGCGTCAGACTCATTTTCCCATTTATCCAAGTTATGTTGTTCTCTGAACCATTTGTCCACTTAATAGTGTAATTGCAGACACTATGATTCCCCAAGAATTGTGAGTTTGTAATGTTTTGGAAACATAAATGTGCTGGAGACTGCAGTGCAGTCTTCACCTTGACCGTGAAGTTCATGGCATATGAAATGTTATGCTTTCCGGTCTGCAAAGTAGACCGATTAAATGGAACTCCATGTAGAGTCAGTCCTTCTCCCACTCTCCCAGGAAGGTGCATACACAACCAACAATTGGTGATGTTCAAGTTTTTGGCAGTTGTGCGCAAATCTTTAATGTAATTATTATCTGTCCACAAATCATCGCCCAAATCTCCGGCACGCTGAACATGCTGTCGCTGCTCTCTCCGCACCCGAGCAGCCCAGGACAGATTAGGCAGAATCAGCAGGATCAGGAACCACAGATGCGCCATCCTGCTCCTCCGAAACTTCCTTCACAGGTGCCTGCGAATGATCAGGTCGAACACACCGACCAGGAACCCAACGAATTTGACCAAGATGTTCAACTGCTGCATAACCACGTCCCCACGTTATCAGCTCAGCAGGAACCCATGCCGGATCCGGAAGGAACCGCACCAACACCCGAGGTCTCACCGCATCTGTAGAAGGAGAAGAAAAATGCCTGCTGGCCGCGCTCGCAGGGGGGTTACCAGACAAATTTAAAAAATTTAAAGTATATAAAGCTAGATTTAATTGATCTTGAATCGCCGTAATTGATCTTGAATCGCCGGAAGCCCCAGGAGCTTCCCTCCTTTTTTATTTATTTTAGTTAACATGGTCTTGAGCATGGCATGTGAGCAACAAAACACACATTCACACGCTGCTCCAAACATCCTTGTAACAGCAAAAGCAATCTTAAAATATCAGGTGATATTCCAGGAGACAAATAAGAACCTGCTACAAAGGGTAACAAATTATACACATACAATGAATCCACTATTAAATTAAAATCCTGATTGTGAAAATTTTGAAAAGCCAAAACTACAGCAGCAAGTTCTGCCTGCTGGGCAGACTTCTGCTCTGAAGTCACTTTTGTATGCCAAATTCCAGATTTATCTTTCCAAACACAAGCACCAAAAACTTTCCCTCCATCAGTAAAAACTGTAGGAGCATCTGATATGCCCAATGGTATCCTTTCTTACATTTTGGACACACTGATTTAGGATGAACACCCTGTCCCATTGATCTCTTATTCTGCTGACTTTGACCTCCTCCAGGAGCCCGACATTGCGCTTTAAAATGTCCAGGCTTCCCACAATTGAAACAATTCCCCTTTTGAGCATGTCCTGTTTGTAAAGCCAGAGCTAAAGTCTCCATGTTAAAAGACTGACTCCCAACCTTCCTACATGCATTAATCAAATCCGCGATTTCTCGCTCTCCACTTGCTACAAGTGGATTTAAAATCTTTCTGCAATCTGTGTTAGCTTGTTCTACTGCTAACTTAAAAAGCAATTCTTTCTGGGCGAATTGATTATCAATTTGTCTTTCTATAGCCAATTTCAGTCTGCTAATGAAATTTTCATAGGGTTCATTGTTCCCTTGTTTGATGTTAGTAAAGGTCTTCTCACCACCTTCGCCGTCAGGGAGAGCCCCTATGGCTTGAAAAATTAATTGTGGGAGAAGAACGAACCCTTCCTCAGGCATACCATCTCTCTGTTGTTCCACTGTTGTAAAATTACCAGCTCCGTAAAGCTGATCTGGGGTAACATTTACTGTTCCCCTCTGGACTGCCAGCTGTCTCCATTTCTGATCTAACACCAAATATTGAGCTGGAGTTAAAATCATATTCAACAGAGCTTTCCAGTCAGCCGGAATCATTTTATTTCCATAACCAACTGCTTCTAACAATGCCTGAGTATATGGCGATCTAACACCATATTCTTTTGCTGCTTGCTTAACTTCCCTCAAAATCCTAAGAGGTAAAGGCTTCCACTCCCGCTGCAGATTTAAGGCAGCATCCATGACAATTTCTACTGGATTAAGTTGAACTTCTACTCCAAACTCCACCAAATCATCTCCTGATAATTCCCCTCTATTCTTTGCTTCTTGAATAGCTGCAGTAACTGCATCCACCTGAACCCTTAAAGGTAAACTCTTATCCTCTGACAAAGTATTTCTAGCGCCAGACAGTCCCCCAGATTTATCTGGAGGTGCCGTCGGCGGCAACAAACGTACCGCATGGTAAAGCGGCAAACCTTCTTCGGGGGTGCTAGGAGCGGTTGTTCATAAGTAGCTAACGCATCCATAATCACCCTCCAGGTTAACAAAATTGAAGAAGGGGCACGAGGTTCCTCGTGCAAAAATTTCCCTATCTTTTTCCAGGACTCTACTTTAATACTACCTCCCTCCGGATATGACTTAATATTTTTCCAAACATACTGTAGTAAATCCTCAATTTCTTTCTTTCCTACAGCACAACCCCTACTGCCAATTCCAAACCCAAAACTATTCCCAATGATCCCTCTCAATTCCCTGATGTGCTCTTTCTGAGCCTTCAAGAGATCTCCCCCATACTCACGAAAAGAATCTATCTTCGTCCAGCGAAGAAGATGAGGGCCCAGTCGACGTCCGCGACGATGAGTATAGGATGCGGGAAACGTATAGCCTTCCAAGCTATCACGTCGGGGTCACCATTTATGGTGGATTGACATTTGAAATGAGACACAGGGAACTGTCTCTGAGAAAATGCCAACCCTGAGAGAACTCAGGTAGCAGTATTTATTGAGAAAAAACACAAGCAAAATACAGTCTGCATATTCAGAAAACAATGACCTCAACAGGAGATTACTTCACCAGCATGAGAACACACAATCTTGGAAAGTCCCAGATGTTACCTTGCTAGGATGAGATCATACAGCCACGGAAAGTCTCATGGGAAAGTTTGGAAAGTCCCATGAGAAAGCACAACTGTGTACCTTGAACTTTCACCCATTTTCCTATTCCTTCTAAACTTGCAGAATCAAACAGGATGAGACACTCATGAGCAAAGGTACTCCTACCCCCACCAAGAATGCCCACATCTCCCTAGACTTACTGCTAGTTATACAAAGGCCTTACAGAAAATGATAAAATGATTAATAAAATATATTACCACATGTAAGCAAGGCTCAACTGTAATGTTTTATGCTGTCCTCTCTTACCTAGGACTTTTGGCTCTTGTCAGTTTCACAGTGGCATTTCTAGCTAGAAATTGCCTGATAGTTTTAATGAGGCCAAGTTGATTACTTTTAGCATGCTGGTCTTTTGCAGCATTTGGATCTCCTTCCTCCCTACCTACCTGAGCACCAAAGGGAAGTCCATGGTGGTAGTGGAGATCTTCTCCATCTTGGCCTCTGGAGCTGGTCTCTTGGTTTGTATCTTTCTTCCCAAATGCTTTGTTATAATACTGAGGCCCCATCTTAATTGTAAAGAAAATATAGTAAGAAACAAGAATTTCTAATTAATGCTAGGATTAGCCTCATTTGTATTTATCTTTGTGGTATATTTAAAATGTGATAATATTTCTAAAAAATGATGTCGTGAAGGAGAAATTTGTCCATAAAAGAATTCCTAATCAAGTTCTGCAACTGCTTACAATATTCCTGTGATCAGTCTTTTGTTTTTCATGTTTTCAAAGTGTCCTTAATGAGGTCCAATGCCCTGTATGTATGGAAAACTTGTTATTAAAGATGTGTTTCTTATTTCAGATATTTCTAAGTTTATATGGCAAAGGAAAGAACCAAGAATTACATACAAACTAGGACAAGATGCGAAGGAAAAGCGGGGTGGGTGGGTTTACCAGACCTGAAATTCTATTTTGAGCCATATTGTCTGGCCTGGTTAAAAGAGTGGGCGAACCTCCAGAATAAGAGACTACCTGAATTAGAGGGCCACGAATTAAGGTTTGGATGGCACAGTTATTTATGGTATGAATATAGTTAAGGTTGATTTTAATAATCACTTTGCTAGAAGTGCAATACTAAGAGTTTGGAATAAATATAAAAGAAGGTTTTATACAAAGTTGTCTCTTTGGATGTCCCCACCCACTCAAGAAGCTTTTTTTTTTTAAAAAAAAAGAATTGGTAGTGAAGCCAGACAGATGGACGTATGGTAACATATTATCTTTCAACTCTGGTGAAGTTACATTAAAGTTGAGGGAAGCATTTGAATTAGACAGTTATGCTTGGCATTGCTTTACATATCAACAACTGAAAGAACGATTTAAATTGGATTTAAATTAAATTAAAATGATTTAAATATATTTAATAAATTATTAGATGATATTTCTTATTATCTCACTTTGCCCCACCTTCTCCTTTAGTGAAAATGTATACAAGTTACTCTATCCTTTGTTCTTGGCTCTTGGCATTTTGATCAGGAGCCCTTTTCCTTGAATAAAAAGCAATCCAATAAAAATCAATCAGAAAACCTGCACTTGTGTGTGGCGTCCATCATTGGCTTCAGCACCTGGCTCAGACCCAAATGGTGGAGAACAGGGTCAATATTGCTAAGATTTATAAAATTTATGAAATTGAATTTGGAAAGTGAACATGTAAAACATTGTGTGATTCAGTGAACAAGGAATTTTCGATATAATGTGATGCTTGAACAATGGAATAATATGTGGTTGAAAGGTTTTATATTTACACTAAACTATAATTTAAAAGAATTTTTTTATAAAATAATGTATCGCTGGTAATTAACACCGGATAAATTATCTAGAGTGTATAAGGATATTTCAAATGAATTTTGGAAGTGTCAAAGAAAGAAGGAACATTTTACAATTTATGGTGGACATGTGATAAAGCAAAGAAATTTTGGAGTAAAATATTATAATACAGAATATTCTTAAAACAAAAATAAAAATGAAACCAGAAACTTTTCTTTTGGGTTTGGAAACTTGGAGAAAAAATTTGGAACTTTTATCTTATTTTGTGTTGACACATAAAAATGGAAGGACACTTTGATTCCCATTATATGAATGGCTAGAGAAGCTGATGAAGTTGGTAGAAATGGCTAAATTGACCATTTTGGTTAAAGCAGAGAATATAAGTACTTGGTTTGCACATGGAGACCGCTTGTGAACTTTGTGCTTAAAGTGGAAAAAAATGAAAAGTTGATTTTGGGTTTTACCGATTAGGCTGATGTTTTTTTAGAAATGGCTAGTTTATATTATTATAAGAAAACAAATAGTTGTAGTTTAATGTTAATGCTTTTTTTTACTGCAACAGAGGGAGTTGGAAGTCATTGTTTCTTCTTTTCTTTTCCCCAATTTCTTCTCACTTTCCTCTCCCCCTTCCCCCCTTCTACTGTGTCTTCCTATTTACTTTTGTGTTTTATCTTATAACCTAGTCAAAAATGTTAAACTGAAAAAAAAGGTGTGTTTATTATTTCAAGGAGGGAATTTTCTTATTTTGTTCCTTATTTTATTTAGTTTATTTTTAAGTTATTTTTTTAAAGGATTGGGTTCCATATCAGTGTTTGTATTTGTGTATGTATAGAAACTTGGGGCTTTATAAAAAAATTTTTTTTGAAATAGCCATGTTTAAATCCTCCCACCCATCAAGATCTGCAGTGCTGCCTCATCAATGTGAGGCTCAGAGTTTCCCTCAGAGGAATTAATGGGAACGCATAGGAGGTGCACACAAAGGAGGTGGAGAGAGCATGAAAGCCAATATTGTCTTGCAGGAGCTGTAACCCAATGGCCCCCACTGGGGCTTTGCAGCCCATGCTGTGCAGGTGGGTCCAAGCACTGGGACTGCCAGGTCGGCCCTCCAACCAGCAGGCAGAGATAGAGGCATGGGAGTGAGGCAGGTGATCAGGCCTGCTGAATGCACCGGGTGGCCGCCCACTCACCTGCCCACTCTGTCCCACCATCTGCTTTTGCTTGCCCATGGCCATCTCAGCTGGGACAGGGCAAGTGGCTGTGTGGCTGCAGGCCAAATTTCATGCCACCCTCCATGCATCTGCTTCCACTTGTTACTGTTGCTTCCACCACAGGGCTCAGCCAGTGCTGTCCAAACCTCTTCCTCCAGCTCCATCAGACACGTGGGATGAGCCTCCCACCCACTGCCCCAACCGCAATGGCCCCACTTTATAGGAAAGGCAGGGAGATCCATCCCCAGGAGGCAGCCAGGACTCCCGTCCCTACTATGCCTCACCAGAGCCCAGCCCCAAAGCTGACCGACATGCCATACACCAGCGCACCTCAGAACCCCACAGCCAGGCCACCCCCACCTCACCTCCTGCCTCATCTTCAAGCAGGGGCACCAACAGTAGCAGCCCCTCCAGCAGGAGACCTGCTGTCCCCCCAACCCAGGATGCCCAGACTGGGCAAGGAGATTGACCCAGCAGCAGCAGCCAGGAGGAGGCAAGTGGGCCCAGGCATCCCCTCAGGGAAGTGGGGTTGTGCTGTGGAGTCCGTTGACACCCTGTGTGGCCTGAGAAGGTCAATGAGGCTCCTCCAGTGGATCAGCTATTCCCACCCCACAACATGAGGGACCACATCCACCCTGGCCATGCTCACCCAGACACCCATGCTCCCCCTGGCTCCCCTGTGGGAAACAACAATCCTGATCTGGCCCTCAATGAAATGGAGTTTGACCACCCTGCTTTAGCTCATGTTGAGTCAGATTCATCCCTCATGTTCCTTCAGCAGAGCTCAAGAGGATTGCATCCCATCCAAGGCCTCTGTAGCTTTCCTATTCCAGGAAGTGGCGGAGGCCTCAGAAGGTACCATGCAGCAGAGCCTGGGGTATAATCCCCATTTCCCTTTGGAACCCCATCAGTGACTAAGAGTGGACTGGCCTCCCTCCATTGAGGGGCAGGATAAAAGTCACCAGGCCATGATCTGGCCAGTTCAAAAGGGACCAGGGTAGCTCCTCCTCAGATCACATTGGAAGTAGTCTGTTTTGAGTTGAGCCAAGAAGGATGGAGGCCATGTTGAAATGCCTCTGAGGCCTGTCCCAGGGATGGCAAATGGACATTGCTCAAGAGCATAAGTCTGGAGAACCCAAGAGTCAACTATGAAATGCCCTCCAGAAGCTCAGACACGGAGGTTGCCATGCAGCAACAAAGTTTTTTGTTTGTTTGTTTATTTATTTATTTATTGGTCAAACATGTAGAAGATAACAAATATAAGTGTGAACATAACCAAGAACAAAGGAAATAAATACAGATAAATGGGGACAGTAAGACAGGAACAGTAGGTACGCTACTGCATTTATGCACGCCCTCTTTAAGGACCTCTTAGGAATACTGATGCAGTACAATAGAAACGATCCCAACTGATCCTGTGAATGAATCTTCAAGAAAAGAATTTCCGACCTGGCAATTTGGGGAGCAGCACCACAAAAGTCCAAAAGAAACACCCAGATGACAATTCCTACCCTTCAGCTGCAGCAACAGAAATTTGCAAGTCATATAAAAAAAATTGCAGTTAATATCCTGAGATTCTTCCTCAAATTCCATTTCTGGCTTGTGCTACCATTCCAAAATAGCACTCATGTTATCTGACCACACTAGGGCATAAGCCAAATTCAAACTTGTGTGCAGGGGTCATTTCCATGCAGGTCAACTACACAACTTCCACCATGACTCCATCTGCTCTGTGAATTAGAAGAAGAGACACAAACATGTTTTCCATTCTGTTGCATGAAGAGAAGCTGTTGCCAAGGGGATAGGACAGTGGCTTTTCCCTGCAATTATCAGAACAACAGGCATTCTTCATGTATTCCCTGTGGATTTCTAGACACAAAGATCTTCCAGGATAAAACTTACTTTAAAAGATACACCTTAGTTCACCAGCTGGCGGACAGAATGTGACACCTTAGTCTCTTGAAAAAAGCTCCCTCCCTGGGTTTGAAGAGACTCATATGCCTTTGTTTCCTCTATGGTCATGACCCAAACACAGGTAAAGAGGAAGCATGGTTGCTGTAAATTTGTCCTGGGGACATCCACTTGGGACAGGTGGTGTCTGATCTGCTAAAGTTCCAGTGAGATTTCAGGAGCAACCTTCAAATCAGTTTATGCATAAACCTTGGCTTTTGTTTTAGGAGGGAAGGTGATAAGAATGACCAGGCTGGAGTCATGCTACTGTTGATGCTGTTGCTCTTCTGGCTCCTGGCTCTAACTACAGCAAAGAGGCTCCAAACCATTTGTGTGTTCATGGAGTATGTCCACTTAAGGAAAACCAACTATAGGCATGGTGATTTCATTATTGGTGGGAATTTTCCCCTGGGAGCCATTGTAAAGTCTCCTGTCCTAGACTTTAATACATTGATTCGTCATCTACATAATACGTAAGTTTCAGCTGGAGGGGAAACATTCAGTAAATTTTTGTTTGTTTGTTTCAAAATCAGGGACATTTTTCAGAAATGCTTCTTTTAGTATTTGCACTGTCCCGGTGTAGTACACATTTTGTGCTTTTCTCAACAAATTAGCAAGCTGTTAAAATGGGCTGGAATTCTCAAAATCTTCATCAGGAAGATGATGATTCCCAACATCACCCTTGGCTTCCACATCTATGGCCATTTCCAGAGGGAGAGAAATATTTTCTTAAACAGCTTCTCCATGCTCACCTCACGAGGCCAAGTGGTTCCAGGTTACAAATGTGATATTCAGGACACTCTGCTCTCCATCATTGGTGGTCTCAGTGCCAAGTCCTCAAGGCAGATGTCCTCCATCTTCAGCATCTTTAAGGTCCCACAGGTAAGAGAACTTTCTTGGATACAGTATGGAGTGGACAAAGATCAAAAGCACACAGAAAATCCAACGATAAACCTAAAAGTAGTTTTTTGTTGGGGTGGGGGATATAATGAGCTTGTGATTCTTATTTTATTCTTTATTAAAGGGTAACCATCATTTTAGTGCCATTTATTCTATATATTAGGGTGTTGGTTTTGTCGTGTCCGTCGCAAGGAATGAGACTCGGAGCCAGTGACTTGGTTTAGCTCATTTATTTGATCTCCGAGATCGGCTCGGATTCCAAAAGAAAACGGCGGCTTTTATTCTTTGGCCGCGGCGGCCGCGGCCAATGGCACCGCTTTGAATCTCCCGCGATTAGTTTCCACCAATCGCGTGAGATTCGCGGCCGACCAATCCGGGCGGCTCACTCGGCCAATCAGTTCACCGTGCGTCTTGTCCAATCGCTGCGCGGTTCTACAAGAATGGTAATGACGATACAGAACACCCCTCCCCTCTTGGTAGGGTCCTACGTAACGTAGTCCCATAAGTAGGCGGGGCTACGTACTTGTCTACTTGACCTGCGCAGATTAGTTGGTGCTTCGCTACCGGCCGGTTCAGTCGGGTTCTGTGTTGCTCCTTGTCCTGTTGATGGAACCGTCTGGAAGGCTGGGCCGGGCCTTTCGTCGCAGCTCCCTCCCGGTCTACCCAGGCTGGTTGAGTTGCGGTTGCCGCTCCCGCCTGGTCTTTCCGGGCTGGTTGAGCTGGCCTGGCTGCTTCTTCCTGGTGAGGTGTCGAGCTGGCTGTATGCTGGTGAGTATTCCTGGTTTCTTTCTAGTGGGGTTTGGTCTTTTGGGCTTTCCCTCCCCTCTTGGTTTGTGTTGGGGGGGTTCCCTTCTGTGTTTGTTTCTGTTTGCGTGCCGGTTGTGTTTCCCGTGGCTGTTCTAGACCTTAACTGGTCGATGTGTCGTTTCCATGCTCGTCCGTCGGTTGTCTGATAAGCGGTACGGCGGGGGCCTGTCACTTGGGTTACGGTTGCTGGTATCCAGAGTGGGTCTCCGGTGAGGTTTTTCGCGTATACCGCGTCGCCTGTTTTAAATGTTCGGTCTTTGCTTGAGGAGTTTGGGGTTTTTTCAGGGTTGTATGTGGGGTGTAGTCTGTCGAGTGGGGACCTTAATTTTCTCCCCATCAGTAATTCTGCCGGGCTTTTATTGGTTGTTGTATTCGGGGTTATGTGTTGTATAAAGAGCATTTTGTTTATTTTCTCTTGGATTTCCCCGTTTTCTATTTTTTGGATAGTTTTTTTTGTAAATTGAACCATCCGTTCCACCCTCCCGTTCGCCACCGGATGTGCCGGCGCTGTCAACGCGTGTCGTATCCCCCGCTCCGCTAGGAATTTTTCGAATTCCAGCGAGGTAAATTGGGGCCCGTTGTCGGATACGAGGACGTCTGGGAGGCCGTGGGTTGTGAATAGTTTGTTGAGTTCTTTGGTGACGGTCTCCGTGGTGGTAGTTCTCATGTTGCTTACCTCCAACCAGTTGGAGTAAGCGTCTACCATGATGAGGAAGGTGTGGCCTTTTGTGGGCCCGGCAAAATCTATGTGGATCCTGGACCATGGTCCCCTAGGGGTTTCCCATTCCAGGATTGGGGCGGCGGGAGGGCTGGGTCTGGTTTCCTGGCATCTGCTGCACGTTGCCACCCAGGCCTCGATTTGTTTGTCCATCCCTGGCCACCAGGCGTAACTTCTGGCCAAGGCCTTTGTCCTAATGATGCCTGGGTGTCCCTCATGCAATAATTCCAAAACCTTTCCCTGTAATTTTTCCAGAATAACAACCCGGTCCCCCAAAGTAAACAACCTTTTTGCAATGACAGTTCTGTTTGTCGGTTTGGAATGTTCTGAAGTTTTAGTCGTCGTCCCTTTCGGGCCACCCCTTCTCTACCCAATGCAATACCCGCGCCAGACGTTTGTCTTTATTAGTTTCCCGGGCAATGTCTGACGCGGTTATGGGTAGATCGGGCAGAGTCTCTATGCTGAGGGTGGTCGTCGTGGGTGCTGGGTCGGTGTCGAAGTCTGGTAGCAGCGTGCGACTCAGGGCGTCTGCGTGGGTGATTGTCTTACCGGGTCGGTGCGTGAGCCGGTAGCTGTAGGCGGCAAGGAATTTGGACCACCTTGTCATTCTAGGGGATAGAATGTTCGGGGTGGCCCTGTTCCCTGCTAGGATTCCCAGCAGCAGCTTGTGGTCGGTGACGATGGTGAAGGTTCAGCCGTAGATGTACTCGTGGAACCTTTTGACGGCAGCAACGATGGCCAGGGCCTCTTTGTCCAGCTGACTGTAGTTCCTTTCCGGTTTGGTGAGGGTTCGTGAGAAGAAAGCGATGGGTGCTTCTTTTCCGTCGGAGAGAGTGTGGCTGAGGACGGCGCCGACGCCGAAGGGTGATGCGTTGCATGTGATAGCTAGCGGTAGGGTCTTGTTGTATTGGATGAGGACGGCATCCGAGGTGAGCAGGTCCTTGGTTTTGTTGAAGGCGGCTTCCTCGCGTTTCCCCCAAGTCCACAGAGCCGCCTTGTCTAGGAGCCTATGCAAAGGCTCCGCTGATCGCCTTCTGGGGCAGGAAAACGTTGTAAAAATTAAGCAGTCCTAGAAATGCCTGTAGCTCCATTTTATTCTTTGGCCTGGGGGCTTCCTTGATTGCTCTGATTTTTTCCTCGGTTGGGTAAATTCCGTGCCAATCTAAGGGGTACCCCAGGAACTCGACCCTTTCGGTGTGTAATTGGCATTTTTCTTTTTTAACCTTCAGCCCCGCATTTTTGAATTTTGTTAGGACCTCCCTCAGGCGACCCTCTAGCTCTTTTTGGTTGGTTGCCGACACCAGTACGTCGTCGAAGTAGGGCACCACCCCCTTGATTTCTTGCAGGAGTCTCTCCATGAGGCTCTGGAATATCCCTGGGGCCACGCTGACTCCAAACTGGAGTCTCTTACAATGGAAAGCCCCCCGGTGGGTTACTATGGTTTGCGCCTCGGCCGTTTCTGCATCGACCGGTAGCTGCTGATAGGCTTGTGCCAGGTCGAGCTTCGCAAAGACCTTGCCTCCCCCAGTGAGTGCAGGAGATGCTGCACCACTGGGACGGGTAGGCGCTTTGCTGCAAGGCGCAATTGAGGGTGGCCTTATAGTCCCCACAGATCCTCACCGACCCATCGGGCTTGACGGGGGTGACTATGGGGGTCTCCCACTGGGCATGGTCGATTGGCTTGAGGACCCCTTGTCTGATGAGCTTGTCTATTTGCTCATCAATCTTTGGCGAGTGCGAATGGTACTCGCCGCGGTTTCAGGCGAATTGGGGAACGCTGGGGTCTAGGCTGAACGAAATAGGGGGCCCTCGGTACTTGCCTAGGGTGCCGTCGAACACTTCCTGGAAGTCCTTCATGAGTTGTTCCTCCCAGTCGGCCTCCCCGATGTGGTCGATGCCCGTCACCTCGATTCCGAGCGGCGCGAACCACTGAAGTCCCAAAAAGCTAGGGCGGTCTCGGTCCACGATCGTCAGGGGGAGCTTTGCTGTACGCCCCTTGAAGGTTACCTCGAACTGGCCTGTCCCGACTACCGGTATGCGATTCCCTTGATAGTCCTTAATGATTAGGCTTTAGCGGATGGCAGGCACTAGGCGCTTGATTTCCTGCCATGCAACCATGGAGAGGTAGGACCCGGAGTCCACTTCCATCTTGCATGGCTCGCCCTCGATGCCCACCTCCACATATACTTTCCGGGAGTCTGTGCTGGAGGAGTGGCCGATGACGACCGTCTGGTGGGTTTCCTCACTCCGCCTGTTCCCGCCGTCTTGTTGGCCCCGTCCATCTTGGCTCCATCAGCTTTCGGCTTGGCAGTCTCTGGGCCTGGGGGGGGGTGCCATCTCGTCTCCGGTCATTGTCGTCCCGCCGCTGGGGACTGTAGTTCTTTTTGAGTCGGCAGACTCGGGCGATGTGGCCTCTCTTGTCGCAGTGCCGGCATATTGCGTCGAAGAATCGGCACTCCGATTGAGGGTGGTCGCCTCCGCACCCGGCGCACGGTTGCCCCGATTTATAACCCCATTGATCGCGCCGATCTCGGTCCGTCTGGAGCCGATGCACGTCCTCTTCTCCGTCGGTGGTGTCGGAGGCGGAGTCGAGGTCGCCATGGTGTGTGGTGGTCTCTCGGCGGCTTGCTTCGGAACGCGTCTCGGTTGCCATGCCTGCCTCGGTGGTCGCATTTCAGTCCCCGGTGTCAGGCCTCCGCATCCGGGCCGCTGACTTCCGGGTTGCCTCGGCTGCGGTGGCATCTGCGAGGACATCGGCAAGGGCGATGTCGCCTTTTGCCATCAATCGGCTCTGGAGAACGGGATCTCTGAGTCCCAGGACGACGTGGTCTCGGAGTGCCTCGTCCATGTCCGTGAAGCCACACATGCCTCCAAGATTCCGCAGATCAGACACGAAATCGCCGATGCTCTCGCGCACTCACTGGTCTCTTCGGTAGAAGTCGTGCCGCTGGATAAGGGTGGGCACGTCGGAGGCATAGTGGTTCCGGAGCAATGGCTCGAGATTGGCCCAGTCCATTGTTTTCACGTCCTCTGGTTTCGCGAGGGCTTTCGCCATTTTAAACACTGCGGGCCCGCAGTGCGTGAGGAAAACCGCTCTTTTCTTCTGCCCGGTTGCATCCTTTAGATTGCTACTTTCGAGGAACATCAGGAATCGGTCGGTGTACGATTCCCAATCCTCAGTAGCCGGGTTAATGGGTGCGGGCGGTGCGATGCTGGCCATCTCGTCGGTCTCGTTTCCTCTGGACACGTGTAAGATGGGGATCAGTTTTGGGATCCCACCCTCGTCGCCAGTGTCGTGTCCGTCGCAAGGAATGAGACTCGGAACCAGTGACTTGGTTCAGCTCATTTATTTGATCTCCGAGATCGGCTCGGCTTCCGAAAGAAAACGGCGGCTTTTATTCTTTGGCCACAGCAGCCGCGGCCAATGGCACCGCTTTGAATCTCCCGCGATTAGTTTCTGTTAAGCCTGAATTCCCCAACGAGTGTTAAGGAAAACAAACTAAACAGAATGTGTAGCGTAGTCAGATAGGAAGACAGGTAAATGTGTGAGATAAGTTTGTATTTTTGTTAACACGTAGTAAAAAACAGATACGCTTGTGCTATCAAAAATATAGTTTATTCCATTAGGAATTATAGCATAGTCAAATAAACAGTCCATTAGTCATGTATCATTTCAGTCAGTCCAGTCGAGGATACTCAATTTGCAAAGTCTGTGTTGAATAGCCAATGTCAGTTCACTTACAATAAATCTGTCCGTATTATCTCTTCTCTCCGTTGAGAAATCAACACTCTTTTCTCTCCTCCGTTCCAGTAAGGAAAAATGCAGTCATCAATCCATCCAGTAATTAGGGATCATTAAGCCAGAGAGAGAGAGCTGCAATTGACTTGCTTCTTTTATGGTGCTTTTACAACCACACCCTTAATTACATTCTTGTAGTTAAAGTTACACACACTTTAACCAACAAACCATGATAACTTATTTATTATTTTTACCCAAACCAGTTAGGGTAAACAATGTTATCTCTAACATTCTCCCCTTTTGGGTAATAATAATAATATAACAATAATGTAACCGTTTACACTTTTAAATCATAATTGTTACAACTCTCTTTAAATTTTACTACACCTTGAGCTTTTGTAAACTGGTCTGCAATGTTTTCTTCCGTTATGCAGTACTCAAGTTTAATTAGACCATTTTTCACAGATTCTCTAACATTTAAGTATCTTAAATCAGTATGCTTTGATCTAGTCTTTACAGCAATATTAGTAGCTAACTGTATGGCTGCCTGGTTGTCCTCGTACACAATAATGGAATCTTTAACAGTTATACCCATGTCTAATAATAACTGTTTGTACAGAATTAAGTCAGTGCATAGTAATGACAGACATGAAAATTCTGCTTCCATCGTGGACAAACTGATATGCTGTTGTCTGATTGACCTCCACCCTATTAGTGTCTTACCAAATAATATAGCCATCCCAGATGTTGATTTTCTAGTGTTTATATCAGTTGCAAAACTTGCATCTGCATAGGCACTAAGAATCAAATCACCTTTTGGCTCTAGATACAATGCATGGTGCATTGTTCCTTTAAGATATCTTAAAATTCTCTTTAATGCTTGCCAATGACATTGATGTGGATCATTATTAAATCGTGCCAGCTGATTAACACTATAAGCTATATCTGGCCTTGACCAATTGCTTATATATGATAAGCTACCAATCAAAGATTGATAGATGGTCTTATCGAATTTGAGACTTTGAGCATCAGTTTGGCAAACTTCCTGACTTATTGGAGTCTTTGCCGGCTTACAAAGTTCCATTTTATACATTTTAATTAATTGGCAAATTTTATCTTCTTGAGATATCTTAAATCCATTTTTGGTTTTGTTAATTGTTAATCCTAGATACTTTTTAATTTCACCTAAATGCTTTAATTTTATCTTTTTGGCTAATAATGAAATAATCTCAGTAGCTTCATTATTGGTCTTAGTAATCAAAGCAATATCATCTGTAAATAATAACAATAATGACACCGTTCCATTATTTTCTCTTTTAAACATACATGGATCTGCTAAACCAGATTTAAACCCTATATTGTTTAATTCTTTCACAATATATTGGTTCCATTCATAGCCAGATTGTTTCAATCCATATAGACTCTTTTTGATTTTCCAACAATCATTGCTATTTGCTTTATTATCATTTATACCAACTGGTTTTTTCAAATATATTGTATGCTGCAATGGTGCATGTAGATAGGCAGTTTCTACGTCTAAATGGTTAACGATATAATTCTTCTTAGCTGCCCACACTAAAGCTGCTCTTAAAGTTGTAGCCTTTAAATTTGGTGCAAATACCTCATCATAATCAAATGCATTTTGATTAAATCCTTGAGCTACTAACCTAGCCTTATAAGTAACTGTCCCATTATTTCCAGTCTTTACTTTGAATATCCATTTGCACCCAATGGATTTTTCTCCTGGAGGTAATTTGGTATCTTCACATACTTTCATTTCCTTTAATGAATTTAACTCTTTTTCCATTGCCTTTTGCCAATTCTCCTGATCCTTTACAGGATACATCCTAAGTTCATCTATACTAGTAGGAACTTTATTTACTTGGCAAACTATACTTGCCTGATACCTTTCAGGTGGTCTGGTTACACGTGTTGTGCGTCTAGGTATTACAGGATTTACAGGTGGACTTTCCTTTATTTCCTGTTCTTGACTATCTATCTCTTCTTGATCAATTATTTCCTCTTGATCTGATTCTATTTGCTCTTCATGGACTTCTTCTTTAATTGGACTTTTCTTATAACTAGTCTTTTCTTTCTGCCTCTTGTAGGGTTCTATAATTACATCATTATCTGAATCTTGCTCTAATCTATTCCATCCTATATGTTCTAGGAATTGTGCACTAGCACTGCAGTATACTCTAGATGTACCTGGTTCCCAGAATCTATAAGATCTATGGTTTGATTGATATCCAACAAAAAATAATCTTTTAGCTCTATGCTGTCCTTTGTTTCTGAGTTGTGTAGGGATATGCACCCATGCTGGTGCACCAAATGTGTGAATGTAACTTAAATCAGGTTTCCTACCATGCCACAGTGTGAATGGTAATTCACCTGTTGTTGAATTAACAACATTATTTAATATGTGATTACCACACATTATAGCTTCTCCCCACAAATTGTCAGGTAATCCTGAATCAGACAACCTAGTCCGTCCCATTGATTGCAGTGTTTGGCCTCGTCTTTCTATAAAGGCATTATGTTGAGGCCTATATGGTGCAGACTTTTTATGTTGAATACCTGCCATCCTAAGTCTACTCTGGAATTTATTATTTGTAAATTCCGCACCATTATCTGTTATAAGAGTTACTAATTTCTTTTTAGTTTTTCTCTCTGCAAATTTTAACCAATTAAAGAAATTTAGATACGTTTCAGTTTTTCTCTTCATTAGAAAACAGAAACCATACCCAGAATAGTGGTCCATTATGCTTAATATGTATCTAGCACCACCTACACTTGGTTTTTTAGGACCTATTATATCGGCAAATACTACCTCTAAAGGCTCTTTGGTAGTAAATCCATCAACTCTATTTGCCGGTATAACTTTGCTTTTGCTTTGATTACAAGCAGAACATTGCAAATACTTATTACAAGGTTTTAAACTTATTCCTTTAGATAGTTGAACAGTTCTCTTAATCATTTTAAAATTTAAATGACCTAACCGTCGGTGTAACAAGTGAATACATTCATCATGAGGTTTCTTATTATCATAAACTGTGTTAGCCACCTCTAAACCATTATCATTTAACACATACAATTCACCTCTTAAAGATGCAGTAATTTTCTTACCTTCTTTTTCAATTAAGCAAGTATCTCCCTTAAAGGTAACTACGTATCCTAATCTAACCAACATTCTAACTGAAAGCAAATTAAATTTAAGTTGAGGTACATATAACATTTTTACGTTCTCTTTTATATAAGAACAATGTGCAATACCTTCACCTTTTGCTTTCATTTTCCAGCCGTTTGCCAATGAGATATGCTGTGAACTCATGGACATATTTACAATTTTTTTGTTATCATTTGTTATACAGTGGGATGCTCCACTGTCAACCACCCATAAATTATTTTTTACAACTCCATTACTATACATGGCTAACTCAAAAATTTTTCTTAGATGACTTCCAGTATTCTGAGTTGCATTCTGGCGCTTTGCTTTCTTACAAAATCTTGCCAAATGTCCTCTTCCTCCACAATTAAAACACTTTTTAATTGCGTATGCAGTAGGTTCATTATCTTCCTTTTTAGGTTGCTCCCTCCTTAACTGATCTCTTTCAAGCCTTCTTCTGGCCTCTTCAATCAATCTGCCAGTGATATCAGTTAAAGTTAGGCTTTCTTTAGGTAAAATTTCAAGGGAAGTTACGTAGTCATCAAAACTTTCATCTAATGAAGATAGAATTATGTAGACTTGGTGTAGTTCAGAGAAAATAAGCTCCTTCTCATGCAGTTCTTGAAAAATGCTTTTCATAGTATTCAAATGACTCAGCATATCACCATTCTTTTGGAGATGTGTCCGGAAAAGCTTCCGTGTTAGATTTATGTGAGCACCAACGTTATCTCAGACATAAATCCTCTTCAGTTTTTGCCAACACCCAACAGCTGTTTGTTCTCCGCGTATATGAACAAGTTGCTGATCAGATAATGTTAGTCCTATGATGCAAAGAGCTTGTTCATTTTTCTGTTTAAAGTCTTCTATCTTTTGACTATCTTCCTCATTTTCAGGATCCCATTCTTCTACGTTTGGTGGGTTTTCAATTATGTTCCACAGACCTTCTCTTCGTAGAAGTAGACTACATTTCATAGACCATGAAACATAGTTTGTTCCATCCAGCTTGGATATAAGGGACAAACTTTGGAGACTGACTTGTGCCATGTTTCAATATATGGATATAAAACTATAATTAATAAAAACACAGCTGTCTGTTTACTGTAACGTGTAACAACACAAAATCTCACTTTTTACATAAACCTGTTTTTTATCCTAGTTAAACTGACTTTGCAGTCTCTGGGCCCATAACCAAGCCTGAATTCTCCAACGAGTGTCAAGGAAAACAAACTAAACAGAATGTGTAGCATCGTCAGATAGGAAGACAGGTAAATGTGTGAGATAAGTTTGTATTTTATTTAACACGCAGTAAAAAACAGATACGCTTGTGCTATCAAAAATATAGTTTATTCCATTAGGAATTATAGCATAGTCAAATAAACAGTCCATTAGTCATGTATCATTTCAGTCAGTCCAGTCGAGGATACTCAATTTGTAAAGTCCGTGTTGAATAGCCAATGTCAGTTCACTTACAATAAATCTGTCCGTATTATCTCTTCTCTCTGTTGAGAAATCAACACTCTTTTCTCTCCTCCGTTCCAGTAAGGAAAAATGCAGTCATCAATCCATCCAGTAATTAGGGATCATTAAGCCAGAGAGAGAGAGCTGCAATTGACTTGCTTCTTTTATGGTGCTTTTACAACCACACCCTTAATTACATTCTTGTAGTTAAAGTTACACACACTTTAACCAACAAACCATGATAACTTAATTATTATTTTTACCCAAACCAGTTAGGGTAAACAATGTTATCCCTAACAGTTTCCACCAATTGTGGGAGATTCGCGGCGGGCCAATCCGGGCGGCTCACTCGGCCAATCAGTTCGCTGTGCGTCTTGTCCAATCGCTGCGTGGTTCTACAAGAATGGTAATGACCGTACAGAACAGGTTTCTTCTCTTTTCTCCCGATGTACCTCAACCTATAAAAATTCCAAAAAAGGGAAGAAGATTAATCCTGATTAATCCTGACTGCGAGGGCCATCAACCACACAGTGGTAACAACTAAAGTCAACATTCCAGATTTATCCCAAGGAATATACTCAGTATGTGGGTTTAGTCCAGCTGCTCCTGTATTTCCAGTGGAACTGTGTTGGGCTTTTGGCCCCTGAAGATGACAGGGGAGAATGTTTCATTTCAACTCTGACTCAAATGCTCAAGGAGAAGGAAATCTGCCTGGCCTTCACTCTAATGCTGGGATTGGATAATTTTGAAATCACTCAGAACAAGTTTATTTTCAATGTTCTTACCTGGTCTAAGGCAGAATTGTTTATCATGTTTGCAGACTCAACTGTTATTAGCACTGTAATATGGGTGGTACATTTTTTTGAAAAATTCAAAAAATTATCCTTTAGAAAAGTTTGTATCTTCACTTCCCATTGGAAACTTGTTGTGGAGGAATCTGAATACACATTGCCAAAACTTTTACATGGGGTCTTGCATTTTAGGGACCACTCCGGGGATGTCTCAAAATTCATCCACTTCCTCCTGTCTTTAGACCCCTTGAACCCTCAAGGAGACGTCTTTCTCCTTCCATGGTGGGAATATATCTTTGGCTGCAAGATCCATAAATCAGGAAAGATCCCTCCAAAGGGAGAAAAACCAATGTACAGGAAAGGAGAATGTGCAGAATCTGCCCAATTACATTTTTGAAAGGAGCATGAAAGGAGAAAGTTACAATATCTACAATGCTGTTTATGCTCTGGCACATGCTTTGCATGCAATATATGGATCCAGAGTTCGACCGAGCATCATGAGGCTTGGAAAGAGGACCTCAAATGTCCAGTCATGGCAGGTAATTTCTGAGGCTTTTGACTCAGTCCACAGATGCTTAGAATGGAAATTCCCCATATGAATTTTTTCACTTCCTGATTAAATGCCTGCAAACTCCCATACCAATTCATCTGAGACCCCATCTGAGATGCTTCTTTAAACATGGCCCAGTAGATCAAACATTGTCCCTACATTCTGCAGCCTTTCACAACAACCTAGAGAAAATCAGTGGAATTTTCGATGGCTCTGATAGAAATTATTTATTTATTTCAAACATTCATTTATCAGTTAACAAGATCATGGGCCAAAGGAACTATTGGAAAGTATTCCAAGTATTACAAGAGGAAAAGCCTAAAATTAAATTTAGATTGTGGAATTCAAATTCTTGTATTTTGATCAAATTGGAGTTGGAAAGCATGTCCAGCGATAAAGGGTCAACTTTGAGTTTCAGAGTTAAATACACCTAATTCCTCAGTTCACCACTAGGAGATGGAACTATCTTCTCTAAGATAAACCCATCTTCTCAAGATGGCCATTATGTGATGGTAGAAGCTATGACATCTCATTTGTGGCTCTAGCCCAAATACTCCAATATCTGAAGGTCTCTTTTATTTCAGATTCTCTTCTATTTGAGGAACATGCAGTTCAATAACAGTGCTGGAGATGAAGTCTCCTTCTCAGAAGATGGACTGGGATCTGCTCCTTATGATCTTCTCAACTGGGTTCTCTTCCCCAATCAATCTTTTGTCGCCATGAAGGTTGGGCAAGTAAATCCTTAGGCTCCTCCAGGCCAGGATTTCACCATTAAATCTGATGGAATCGTCTGGGCTACAAAGGTGGACTTCAAAGAAATGTTACAAGTACAAAGAAAGATGTATTCTCTTACTGAGATGCAGAACACCTTTCTAACGTGAGCAATAATCAAGCCAGAAATTATGGCAGTCATTTGATGAAAAATCTGCTTTGCACATTTGAGGTCTGATTTGTGTCATTCCACAAAGGGTTAGGCTTGGGGACATTGTCTCCTTGAAATACAGGATGCAATTACAGGAAGCAACAGTGATTTCCATGGACCATTTCCACTCAGTTGTAACCTCACAGTTGTTTCTTTTAGAAAAAATGTCATCCTTCCTCTGCAGGCTGAGATTCCAGATCCAATCTCCCACATTTATGGGTGTGTCAGAAATGTCCCAGGCATGATTACCTCAGGATTGTTCTTGATTTCTGATTGACAGTGGCAATATATTTCTTTAGAAGAGATTCTGAATGTAGAAGTAGGAATAGGGAAAGGAAATAGGAATGGGGGAAAGAATGAATGCAGCTTAGGTCATATCAAGTATTTCTGTTTTCTGTTTCAGAAGGTGCCTTTGCCAGGGGTGGCATGAAGAGGTGCCATGCAGGAGAGAGGAGGAGAGTTCCAGAGGGTGAAAAGGTTTGCTGCTACCAGTGTATTGCTTGTCCAGAAAGGAGCATTTCTAACAAGACAGGTAGACAAGACTTCAAATGTTAATCTTTTAAGATCAAAGAAAACATTCATTAAGTCATTTTTCGTTATTGTCATTTTTTATGAGATTGACATGAAATCCTATCTTCCAGCAAAACCTTTCAGTTTACCAATCCAAACTGCCCTGGTCACAGAGTCTTTCCCGATCCTCAGCACTTCAAGGCAGGATAGCTTTAGGGCAGACTTTATGAATGTCCAACTTGGATTTCCACTCTAACAACAAATTGCAAAAACAGCCTTCCAATCTTTCCTGAGTAAGTTTGGTGTGCAGTCCAAGCTTTAATTTTTATTACACAGAATATGCTCCTTCCATCAGCACTATCAACCTCTGAGGAAATAGATCTGCCAGGGAGAAAGGACATTCATCTATCTATGTCAATTTGGTAGAGCAGGAGGGAGCAGAAAAAGATCTGAATGAACAGATTTGAGGTACAAAGTAGAGAATTTAAGGAAGGGATAATGTACTCACAAACAAAAAACTAGCATTCCTGGATAATAGATCTATCAGTCTACTGTGGGTTCCGTTATAAAATAGGAGAAATAACAGGCAGCTACCCCAGATGGAAAGCCACTCATGGAAGGGCACAGTGAATGGATAGCTGGAACTGAATCCTCGTCTCAGGCTAATCTATCACCAGGATCATGGTAAATGATTTGCTCTTTCTCTGCCCCATAAATTGCACGTTGGTTCTTTCATCACTCCTTTTATGAGTTGGTCACCAGCAGAAAGGAAACACATCTATCACCTTTGTGGAAGGGATAATGTACATTGCAGTTTCTCAAAAAATCCTTAGACAAAGACTTTTGATTTCAGATGCAGCTCACTGTGAACCCTGCCCAGAAGATCAATTTCCCAACAAGGAGAAGGACCAATGCATTGCCAAGGACATCCACTTCCTTACCTATCAAGACACCCTGGGATATATTTTATTTTTCTTACTTTTTTCCTTTCAGTGATCACAATAGCAGTTCTGGCAATTTTTCTTAAACATTATGACACCTATTGTCAAGGCCAACAACCGAGATCTCACCTACATCCTCCTGGTCTCCCTTCTGCTCTGCTTCCTCTGCTCCTTCTTTTTCATTGGTGAAGCAGGGAAGCTCACCTGTCTCTTCCAACAATCTGCTTTTGCCATTCTCTTTTCCCTTACAGTTTCCTCTGTGTTGGCAAAAACGGTCATGGTGGTTTTGGCCTTCATGGCCACCAACCCAGGGAACAAGACAAGGAAACTCTTAGGAAAACCACTGACCAACTCCATTGTCATAGCCTGTCCCCTGATCCAAGCAGTCCTTTGTGCCACCTGGCTGGGAACCTCTCTCCCATTTCTTAGTTTGGACTTCCACTCCTTGTTTGGGGAAATCATCTTGGAATGTAAGCAAGGCTCAGCTGTAATGTTTTACGGTCTCCTCTCCTACCTAGGACTTTTGGCCCTTGTCAATTTCACAGTGGCATTTCTAGCTAGGAAATTGCCTGACAGCTTTAATGAAGCCAAGTTCATTACTTTTAGCATGCTGGTCTTTTGCAGTGTTTGGATCTCCTTCCTCCCCACCTACCTTAGCCCCAAAGGGAAGTCCATGGTGGCTGTGAAGATCTTCTCTATTTTGGCCTCTGGAGCTGCTCTTTTCGCTTGTATCTTTTCCCCCAAATGCTACATTATTCTGCTGAGGCCAGATCTGAATTGTAGAGAAAATATAGTAAGAAACAAGAAATTCTAACTCATTAACAGCCTCATTTATTTTTATTATTATTAATATATATATATATATATATATATATATATATATATATATATATATATATATATATATATATATATATATATATATATATATATGGTGTTCGGCTTGGTTCGGGTATTTTCCCACGTCATTGTAGTTGTTCTTTTAAAGTTGTAGCAACGTTTCAGCAGAATCTCATCTGGCATCATCAGGCTTCTGTATTGTGTCCGTCTGTGAGTCAGACTTTTACAGTGGTTTCAGATTTGAATTTGGGGCAGCCTATTGCTGTGCCAGAATGGTTTTTTCTTCATCCTGATTGGTTGGGAGTCTTGGTCTGTGTTTATTGGTCTCGGAGTTTGCTGTGTTCTGCTTGATTGGTGTCTCTAATATCTTCTGTCTGTTTTTTGGCTCTTTTTGTATCTTGATTGGCTGGCAGCATTGTGTTGCTTTATTGGAGGCCTTTAGTGCAGCTTGGCTTCGGGTAAATGGACGGCTATCATTAGTTAGGAAGCTGGGTTTCATCTGGGTGCCTGGTTGGGATGTGTTTGAGCTGGAGGTATCAGGGGGGATCTGTTTGTGCCCAGGTGTTTGCCTGGCTTGTGGTGTGGAGATTTTTTTGTTTGTGAGTGCAGGCTTCCAAATGATTGACAGCCTGGTGGAATCATCTCTTCTATTCATGCTTTCTGGTCTTTTTTCAATCTCTATGGCTTCTCTGATGATTCTGTGATTAGGGTTTTCTATAGTGGCCAGGGTTTTGGTGCCATTGAAGTTGATGCTATGACCTGTGGCTTCCATGTGTCGGACTAGTGAGGAAGTGTGTTATAGCATCAACTCAGGTCATAGCATCAACTTCAATGGCACCAAAACCCTGGCCACTATAGAAAACCCTAATCACAGAATCATCAGAGAAGCCATAGAGATTGAAAAAGACCAGAAAGCATGAATAGAAGAGATGATTCCACCAGGCTGTCAATCATTTGGAAGCCTGCACTCACAAACAAAAATCTCCACACCACAAGCCAGGCAAACACCTGGGCACAAACAGATCCCCCTGATACCTCCAGCTCAAACACATCCCAACCAGGCACCCAGATGAAACCCAGCTTCCTAACTAATGATAGCCGTCCATTTACCCGAAGTCAAGCTGCACTAAAGGCCTCCAATAAAGCAACACAATGCTGCCAGCCAATCAAGATACAAAAAGAGCCAAAAACAGACAGAAGATATTAGAGACACCAATCAAGCAGAACACAGCAAACTCCGAGACCAATAAACACAGACCAAGACTCCCAACCAATCAGGATGAAGAAAAACCATTCTGGCACAGCAATAGGCTGCCCCAAATTCAAATCTGAAACCACTGTAAAAGTCTGACTCACAGACGGACACAATACAGAAGCCTGATGATGGCAGATGAGATTCTGCTGAAACGTGCTACAACTTTAAAAGAACAACTACAATGACGTGGGAAAATACCCCAACCAAGCCGAACACCATACATGTAAGTACCAGCGAAAACTTAAGAAAATATATATATATATATATATATATATATATATATATATATATATATATATATATATATATATATATATTATATTATATTATATTATATTATATTATATTATATTATATTATATTATATTATATTATATTATATTATATTATATTATATTATATTATATTATATTATATTATATTATATTATATTATATTATATTATATTATATTATATATTGTTATGTCTCACCTGGACAAACAAAGTAATAAGTCCAAATTCCCAACTGAGGCACAAATAAACAGGCAAGTCCAGTAATTGCAGGGTTAACTTCCTTAATCCTAAAACATTCTTGGCAGTCGCACGCTGGCTGTCTACCAAGTCCGATAAGGAAACATAAATCACAAACCGATGCCACACAGGAAAATATGCAGAAGCTTCTCTCATCAATCAACAAGTTGTCCCGAACAAGGAATCAGAGCTAACACGCCCCCTTTTATTCCCTGTGGGGCATTGTCAGTCTCTCATCTCAGTCTCTGATTTGTCCTTTCTTTTTACGTTGTATTTCATGCTTCTGCCTGCATCTTTGCCTTGCATGAAACCAGCATTCCTTGGCTTGATCCTCAGCCAAGGACTCCGGCATGCTCTCCTGATTATCTGCCGACATCTGAGGCACAATCAGGGAGGAAGGCAATTCCACATCCTCTAACAAAGCAGGCTCGAACCTCAGAGCCAAACCCTCCTCCCTCTCATTGTCCGGGTCTGTGTCCTCCAACAGAGCAGGCTCAAACCTCTGAGTCACAACATTATATATTATATTATACTATATAAGAATAATATTAATATATTATTATTAAAGAAAATGAGTGAGGGGTGACAGAGGGGTATAAAATGATCTGGAATATGACAGATAGTCTTTTTTTATAGATAGACAGATAGATAGAGATAGATAGAGATAGACAGATAGATGATAGTTAGCAATAGCACTTAGACTTATATACTGTTTAACAGTGCTTTACATCTCTCTCTAAGCAGTTTACAGAGTCAGTGTATTGCCTCCAACAATCTGGGGCCTCATTTCACTGACCTCGGAAGGATAGAAGGCTGAGTCAACCTTCAGCCTGGCAAATTGTTGGCAGCCGGCAGTTAGCAGAAGTAGCCTGAAGGACTGCATTCTGACGTTTAACGAAGAATAATCAAAACCATATATTGTATGTATCTTTCAGCCAATTTCTTCAATTTCCAGAGATGTATTAGAAGATAGTTGCAGGTCATAGAAGATTGCTTGCAGGTCAAGTTGTCCAGATGTCATGCTAAAATTAATAATGCTGACAATGGGAATAACTGCCAAAAAGGATGGAGATTACTGGAAATTGGTAAACAGATGGGATGGAATTGCCGGGAAGAATATGTTTACCCACCCAGAAATCAGCCAATAGGATAAGGGGGCAGTGACAGTGAAGTGGTCTTGAAACCTTATTTAGCCAACATGTATTTCTATGGAAGATGTCTGCTGTCTCCTCTCTAAAAGGAGAAGGAGTCCAAACCTTTGCAAACATTTTTTTATATTGTTCATGAGTCTCTTGTTGTTTTCATGCCTAAAAAGGTGATAATGATCACAGGTTGGGAATGCCACTGGCCTGAATCCCTCAGAAGCTGTTTCTGGTTTCTGGTAGACAGTGTTGAACCATGTCACTTGATGGACATTTTGAACACAGAAATAGAAATATGGAATGGAAATAGGAATGTGGAACTGAATTAATGAAGAATGCTCATTGCTTACACCATGTCAAATATTTCTCTTTTCTCTTTCAGAAGGTGCCCTTTGCCAGGTGTGGCAAGAACAGGTGCCAGGCAGGAGAGAGGAGAAGCGTTCCAGAGGGTGAGCCGGTTTGCTGCTACCAATGTGACGCTTGTCCAGAAGGCACCATTTCTAATCAGACAGGTACAGCTGATTTCAAACGTAGATCTTGCAGGATCAAGGAAGCCATTCAGTAGATCAAAATTGTTTTTGCTATTGTCATTTTTGGTAAGATTGGCATGAACTCATACTGCTCCACTGACCCCATCAGTTTCAAGGAGTCAGATATGAAATTGAAGCATTAGTTTTTATTATTTAGTGTGTGCTTCTTGTGTCAGCACTATCAATCTCTGAGGAAATTGACCAATCAGAAAAAGAGGAGGCCAGGAGTGGGCTGCTACAGGTTCACCCAGGTTCGGGCGGACCCAGAGCTAATGTTATGGCTAGTTCGGGAAACCACCAAATTCCACCCCGGCTGGCACCACCCAACCTGCCCACCCCACTTCTCCCGCCCCACCCCACCCCTCCCAGGAGTCTCCACATGGGCCATTTTGGATGCGAGGTAACTGCTGGGCCTGTATGGAGGCTCAGGGAGGGGGGAAATGGGCCTCCCAGAGACTCCGGAAGTCCAAGAACGGGCCCATTTCTGACTTCTGGGGGGCCTTCAAAGCCCAGGAGAGGCAGTTTTCACACTCCCAGAGACACGAGGAAAGCCTCTGGAGCCCGGGGAAGGAAAAAATGGGCCTCCCGGAAGTTCTGGAAGTCTGAAAACAGGCCCATTTCCAGGGGTGGGATTCTACAGGTTTGCTCCTATTTGCTAGAACCTGTTGTTAACATTCTAAGCAGTTCGGAGAACCGGTTGTTAGAAGAAATTACTGGACTAATCCTGTAAAGAAGGCAGGAAGGAAGCATTCTGGTGTTGCTTACAGAAACTGCCTATCCATTAACCCTTATTACATTCTTGGCAGGACTAGACTTCCTGTCTCAGGAACGTCTTTGGAGTTTTTTTCCCTCCTTTGCTGGTACTTTGCTTGTGTGGAGTGACCATTCAAAGTTACAATGGCACTGAGAAAAGTGACTTATGACCATTTTTCACACCTACAATTGTTGCAGCATCCCCACAGTCATGAGAGGCCAGGCGAGGAGATGCATGCCTCGATGTGATTGATACTGAGTTGGCCACACCCAACCAATAATATGACCACCAAGCCATGTCCACCAAGTCACATGACCACAAAGCCATGCCCACCATCTAAGCCACACCCACAGAACCAGTTGATAAAAATATTGAATCCCACCCCTGCCCGTTTCCAGCCTCCAGAGGACCTCTAGAGCCCAGGGGAGGCAGTTCTGGCCCTCCCAGAAGCTTGAGGAAAGTCCCTGGAGCATGGAGAAGGTGAAAATGCCTCCAACAAGGCCATGCCCACCATGGCCATGCCCACCCGGCAACCTAGCAGAGAACCTGATGCTGAAATTTTTGAAGCCCACCTCTGGAGGAGACCCATCTTTTCTATGTCTCTTAGATAAAGCAGAAGGGGCCACAGAAATGTCTGAATAATCAGATTTGAAGTGCACAGCAGAGAAGTTAAGGTAATGATAATAAACATATAATGTACAGATAAAGAATATAGCAGGATTCCTGGCTAAAACATCTGAGTCTTCTGTGGGTTCTAATATAACGTGTTTGGGGGTTGGGGGGAAACAGGCTACAACGTCAAGCTGAAAGTTACAGTACTCATGGAAGTGCCTAGAGGGGGGACATCTAGAATTGAACAAAGGTTTTGGTTAATTTTTTTCCCGGACCGTCATGAGTAAAGGATAATTTGTACTTTTTGATGTCCTAAAGTAAAATCCTCTTTGTGGGTAGGAGGACACAGAAAGGTGACAGATAATCTCTGGGTGAGGGATAATGGTCATGGTAAATGCCCCTGAAATCCTTAGATAAACATTCTTAATTGCAGATGCAGCTCACTGTGAACCATGCCCAGAAGACCAATATCCCAACAAGGACAACAACCAATGCATTGCCAAGAAGATCCACTTCCTTTCCTATCAAGAGATCCTGGGATACATATTAACATCTCTTGCTCTTTCTGTCTCTGTGATCACAGTGGCAGTTTTAATGGTTTTCTATAAACATCATGACAAACTGATTGTCAAGGCCAACAATCGAGATCTCACCTACATCCTTTTGGTCTCCCTCCTGCTGTGCTTCCTCTGTTCCTTCCTTTTCATTGGTCGACCAGGGAAGCTCACCTGTCTCTTCCGACAAGCTGCCTTTGCTATTTTCTTTGCCCTTGCAGTTTGCTCTGTGTTGGCAAAAACTGTCATGGTGGTTCTGGCCTTCATGGCCATGAAGCCAGGGAACAGGATGAGTAAACTCTTAGGGAAATCACTGACCAACTCCATTGTCTTAGCCTGTCCTCTGATCCAATCAGCTCCCACCATATCCCAACATGAATTTTCACTCCTTGTTTGGAGAGACCATCTTGGAATGTAATGAAGGCTCAGCTTCAATGTTTTATGCTGTCCTCACTTACCTAGGTTTCCTGGCCCTTATCAGTTTCACTGTGGCCTTTCTGGCCAGAAAATTGCCTGATAGTTTTAATGAAGCCAAGTTCATCACTTTCAGCATGCTGGTCTTTTGCAGTGTTTGGATCACTTTCCTCCCTACCTACCTGAGCACCAAAAGGAAGTCAATGGTGGCTGTAGAGATCTTCTCCATTTTAGCCTCTGGAGCTGCTCTCTTAGCTTGTATCTTTTTTCCCAAATGCTACATTATTCTACTGAGGCCTGATCTGAATTGTAGAGAAAATAAAAGAAACAAAAATCTATAACTAATGCAAGGATAGGCCTCATTTATATTTATCTTTGAGGCATATTTACAATGTGATGACTTTTGTAAAAAAAAAAAAAAGATGAAATGAAGGTGTATCCTCTTTTATTGGTGATGTCAAAGCTTTCAACTTTTGAGCATGTAATAATCTTGTTGCAGTTGCTGTATATAAAAGTTCCAGGATTTTCTAGTTGCCTGTCTATTCACATGGGTAAAATCTTGAATCCTAAGCCTTTCTGCTGACAGAGTCTATCGTAATTTTGATCAGAACATTCCCATAGGACTCCCTCAATCTCAAGATGCAAAGTTGCTTCCAACTAAGACCGTTGTTCTCTGCAGCTAACAGGAAGTCAGGAGAATTATTATAATAAATATGCACACACTCATCATTTTCCCCTCCTTTGTGTAGCCTCCCTTCTCCTTTTTTGAAATATTTTTTTATTAAAAGCTTTAAAAGAACATTAAAGTAACACTTTCCCTCCTTTTCAAAATCTGTACATATGAGCCCATCTCTGTGTCTGCAATGATATGTCTCCAGTGGTAGGATTCAAATAATTTAACAACCGGTACTGTTCCCTAATGACCGGATGGGTGGGTGTGGCCAGGGGGTGTGACAGGCAGCACTCGGCCTCCTCCCCCCCCCCCCGGGAGCAAAAACAGACCACAGGAGGGGACGCACCCCCTGTGCCCCTTTTTGGGCCAAGTAAGCCTCCCTGCAGCCTTCTGGAAGCAAAATCAGACCCGGGGGAGGGCACACCACACCATCACCACCCCATGCCCCGTTTTGGGCCTAACAAGCTTCCCTGAACTTACCTGGGAGCCAAAATGGGGTGCGTGAGGACTCCTGGAAAGGGTGGGGGAGGGAGGGGAGGGGCCAGCCAGAGGTAGTATTTGCCCTTCTCCGAGCCAGTCAAAATTTCCACTACCGGTCTGCCAGAACTGGTCCAAACCAGCTGAATACCACCTCTGTATGCCTCCCACTAATAAACACTGCAGTCAGCCTTAATTATTTGCTTTGGGTCCTGCATTTTGATTTTGGCAAAAACTGGTGTCAGAAGTGGAGTTCACAATCTTGTGACCTGAGGTAATACTCCGTTGCTCTTAGACGGTGTGTCATGGGGAGTTTGAGTCCATGTCCCTTCCTGCGGTCACATCAGGGAAATGTTTAGGAGTGTGTATAATGCAACAGTCTATAAAGGCAGTGGTGGGATACTGCCGGTTTGGACTGGTTCAGGCAAACTGGTATCTCTGACAATCAGCTGGCCCTGCCCATTTGCCTCTGCCCTATCCTGTCCTTTATTTCCTGCTTTGTAGCTCAACTCAATCATGCAGCACAGCTGATTTCCCCCACTCACTGTTCTACTTACCGTTGCTGACTTGGAAGGTGAGCAGCTGAGCTACTAAATACTCCATTTTCAGTGCTGCGTGCAAGTGCCTTAGGCACATGCATGTACTCTGCAAACCGGTTGTTAAACCAGCAGCATCCCACCACTGAGCAAAGGTCTATTTTGGATTTGGAGGGTTGAGTGGGAACCTTCTGTTTGGAGCAGAAACTAACCCCACAATTATGTCCAATCTCCCCTTTTCTTGTTGTCTCACAGAATGAAGTTGCTTTAGCTGGTCTTAGGCATGGAGGGAAATGTAAGATGGTATTTAGTGTAGATTGCGAGTGGTAAATGCATGATTCCCCGTTAAGAAAAGTATTGCATGAAAATGTAAGGGAATATAAACAGCCAATCCTTGCCAGTTGGTAACAGTTCCTTATGTGAATCCAAGGATGAGATAATCAATATAGGGATGGAATAGAACAATATTTGAAACAGTTTAAATCCATTGGGTTCTGCAATCCAATCATGGATCCCATCCCAAGAAGTTTCACTAATGGCAATGATGTCATATCTGCCCTCGTGTACTAGGAATATACAGTATTATAGGTTCATCTGCTCTGGGGATTACAAGAGACACAAACCTGTTTTCCATTCTGAAGTATAAAGAGAAGAGTAGGAAATTGCAATTATGAGAAGAATGGTAATTCTTAAAGTATCCCCCGTGAATTTCTACACAAATCTTCCAAGATAAAAATTGCTTTAAAAAATATTTCTTAGGTTCTCCAGGAGGGAGCAGGACATGTCACTTTATCTTTCCTGCAGTGTGCTACCTCCTGGGTGTGAATGAGACCCACATGCTTTGTTTTCTTCTTTGGTCATAGCCCAAGGACAGGTAAGAGAAAGCACAGTGGATATACATTTGTCCTGTGGCCATCCAGGTGGCATTGGTGATGTTGTCCACTGTGCTAAAGCTTTGGTGAGATTTCCTGCAATTCAGCTTCTGCATGAATCTTGATTTCTGATTTAGGAAGGAAGATGATAAGAATGACTGGGCTGCCTCTCCTGCTACTGCTGAACTTCTGGCTCCTGCCTCCAACTTCTGCAAAGAGGCTGCAAACCGTATATGTGTTGAGGAAATATTTCCAAACACAGAAAAGCTACTATAGGACTGGTGATCTCATTATTGGTGGGAATTTGCCTCTGGGAACCATCATTTCCTCCAAAGTTCCAGATTTTCAAAATGACCCATTCATGCTTTCTCTACCATTTGTGTAAGTTTCACCTGGAGAGGAAATATGTAGACATAGGTTCCCTTTGCCTTAAATTCAGGAACTCCTTTCAAAAATACTTCTTCCAGTATTTTGCAGTGTCCTAGTGTTGTTCACATTTTCTGCTTTTCTCAATAAAATACCGAGCTCTTAAAATGGGCTGGAATTCTCAATCTTTCCAGAACTGTTCATCAGGAAGATGACAAATAACAGCAAAAGAAAACAGGGACAACACATTAGAAATGGTGTTGGCCTAGTGAAGAAGTTGAATTATAATATTATTTCAAGTCATAGTGGAAAACTCAAATAAAAGCTCAATCTTTTTCCAGGGTTTAGGAGTTGTAAAAATCTCCCTTAATTTTGGAATCATCGTTGTTCATGAATAATGGCCTATGGTAAATCTTTGAGGAGACCCTCCCCCGCTGTAGTCCTGGTATCAGCAATGTTTACCACACCTGAAGAAGTTTCTCCAAGAGAGAACCTAAATTAGAAGGGTAAAAGAGGAGCAATTGGGAAGGCTTGCAAAGAGCAAAGTAAGCATGAGAGGGATGATAGGGAGTATAATACAATCCATGGTATGTATGGAAAGACATTTTTCCTTTCTAAGAAAACCATTGAAGTTTATTCAAAGAAGATCCTTTTTTAAAAAAAAACTCAAGCCCAAATAAAGCAAAGAAATTTTGGAGTAAGATTCATATTAAAATACAGAAAATTCTTAAAACAAAAATAAAAATGGAACCAGAAACTTTTCTTTTGGGTTTAATGGAAGAGGATGTTGAGAAAAAAACTTGGAACTTGGATCTTATATATACAGCAGCAAGACTATTATACACACAAAAATGGAAGGACATTTTGATTCCCACTATGGATGAATGGCTACAGAAGTTGATGAAGTTGGCAGAAATGGTTAAATCAACTATTTGGTTAAAGGAAAGAATACAAGTACTTTTGTTTCCACATGGAGACTACTTGTGAGCTTGAAGTGGAAAAAAATTAAACTTTGATTTTGGGTTTTATCAATGAGATTGATATGTTTTTATAGAAATGGCTAATTTATATTATTATGGGAAAACAAAAAGTTGTGGTTTGACGTTAATGCTATATTTTATTGCAACAGAGGGAGATGGAAGACAATGTTTCTTCTTTTCTTTTCCCCAATTTCTCTCCCCCTTCCTCCCTACTGTGTTTTCTATTTACTTTTGTATTTTGTATTTCATCTTATGACCTAATAAAAAAATGTTAAACTGGATAAAACCATGTGTTTATTATTTCAAGGAGGAAATTTTCTTATTTTGTTCCTTATTTTATTTAGTTTATTTTTAAGGTAGTGTTTTAAAGGATTGGGTTCAATATCAGTGTTTATCTGCAGCCCTGATTGTTAGCAATCTGTCCACCAATTAGTTGGGTTGGCAATATATAAGCCAACAACGTATGTTTGTAGCATTAAGACAAAGTCCTGTGTTGATTTGTACTATATTCCGATTGGTTGGTTGTGTAGCAAATTTCCATAAGAGGGAGCTAGAGATCATAGCTTACTCTCTCTGACATTCTGTATCTCTGACATTCTGCCTCTCTGACATTCTGTATCTGTGACATTCTGTTGCTATCTAAGGTTCTCTGTTGTGCTTATATTTTGATATCTTTGTTTACTGTAAATGACAAAGGCAACCGGTAAGAAGACTTTGTAATTGGATATTCTTTGGACTGTTAAATGTATATGACCTGGACTATTTATTGGACTGTGCTATTTCTTAAAGTAAACTTTAACTCAATTAAGTGTATCTGTGTGTGGTCCAGTATGATGTGGTCCAGCCATTGTTCCTTGAGTAGGAGTCAAACTGAGTCCTCTTTCAGAGGTAGGGGAACAATCCTATCTCTCAAGGATGATTCATTCTGGCTTCATCTCAACTTTATTTATTTATTTATTTTATTTATTTTGTCAAGCATGTATTAGACAACAGGTATAAGTATAAACATGAGTAAAAATACATGAAATGGCTAGGAATAAAAAGGGGACATTAGGACAGGGACAGTAGGCACATTGGTGCACTTATGCACACCCCCTTTCAGAACTCTTAGGAAAGAAGTGAGGTCAACAGTAGACAGTCTAAAGTTTTTGGGGTTTGGGGAAGAAACCATAAAGTCTGGTAGAATATTCCAGGCATTGACCGCTCTGTCGCTGAAGTCATATTTCCTGCAATCAAGTTTGAGGAAATTTACCTTGAGAAGGGAGGGAGCGGGAGGAAGGAAGGAAGGAAGGAAGGAAGGAAGGGAGGGAGGGAGGGAGGGAGGGAGGGAGGGAGGAAGGAAGGAAGGAAGGAAGGAAGGAAGGAAGGAAGGAAGGAAGGAAGGAAGGAAGGAAGGAAGGAAGGGAAAGAATACCCATTCCTAAGAGGCCTGTAAGGGATGTGCAAGAGCACACCATCATCCCTACCATCCCTGTCCCACCGTCCCCATTCATCCGCACCTACTTCCTGCATTCCCACTAATGCCTACACCCATACCCATTATCCTGTAACTGATTGACAAATCAAATCAAATCAATAAAATAAATAAATGTTTAATAATTGGTCTAGCAAATGTTTTGTATACTCTAGTTAGTAGTGCAATATTACCAGAGAAAAAGCTACCATTATTTATTTTTTATTTATCTATTTTGATTTAATCACTTACAAAACAATAGGTATAAGTATATTTATTCCACCAGATAAAGACTGAATGCACCAATTATCACATTAAACAAGAGGAAAACCTTATACGCACAAATTCCACCTGTGCTTTCTACAATTTTGTAAACAACAAACTAAAAGACTCAAGGTCCATCCCACCCCTGAAAGGACCTAATGGTAAAGACTGTAATGATGACACCATTAAAGCCAACATCTTTAACCCATTCTTTGGCTCAGTATTTGTAAACAGCAATGGATCATGCCCAGTATTTCCTAGTCGAACCACAAAAAAACTACAATGATCTAATACATATCGATTTAACAGAAGACAATGTTGAAAAAGCACTACACAATCTAAAACCATCTCTATGGTTTTGGACCGGACAGAATACATGCGTACTTCTTAAAAAAGCTATCCACTGCCATAGCAGAACCTCTAAGCATAATCTTTGAAAAATCTTTCAGGACCAGCTCCTTGCCTAACCTATGGTCACAAGCCACAGTCATCCCCATCTTCAAAAAGGGAGACGGCGGAGCCACGTCGCCGCGCTACAGCTGTAATTTCGGGGCTCCGAAGTTACAGCTGATATCTTCGCCCCTGGTCGGTCCCAACGGACCTAAACCGTCCCGTAGGGACGGTGATAGTAAGGGGCGCGTTCTGCTGATCACAGGGACACCGCAAGTCCCTGGAAGATCCAGAAGAAGCCCCTTTACCAGCGGCGGAGAGGCAGCCATTAAACTGCTGAAGCAGGGACAGCTCCGGAAGGAAGAGAAGACAGAAAGAGAAAGTGCATCGGCTGGTGAGATTTTATTTTAATTATCTGGAACTTAAGCTCACTCTAGAAGAAGAAGAAATCTGTAAGATTTTTGACAGAACTCGATAAGGTGGACTTAGTGGCGACTTTTTTTAGAGCTGTCAAAATGAGGCTTGGCTTTTTACCTTTTTTTTTTCTTTTCAATGAATCTCTATTGTGATCAGTAATTGTAACCAGACTGGTTTTCCCTTTTATATTTATCCATTTTCTTTGGTCCGACTGTTTATATTTTTAATAGAGGCTCCCTTTAGTAATCTCTTTTTTTTTTTGATATATATATATATATCACTCTGAGAAGCACAGAGCTGAAGACAGAAGCCTGAAGATGATGAATGAGACTTCATCGAAACGTTGCCTAGATACTTCCAATCTTACGCGGGAGAAAACCCGAATAACCAAAGATCCACATACAAATACCCGCGAGAACCTCAGAAAAATATATATATATATATATATATGTATGTATGGTGTATGAAGTGCTTGGTTGGTATTCTCCACGTCATTGTAGTTCTTTTAAAGTTGTAGCAACGTTTCAGCAGAATCTCATCTGCCATCATCAGGCTTCTGTATCATCAGGCTTCTGTATTATCAACAGATGATGGCAGATGAGATTCTGCTGAAACGTTGCTACAACTTTAAAAGAACTACAATGATGTGGGAGAATACCCGAACCAAGCCGAACACCATACATGTAAGTACCCGCGAAAACTTAAGAAAAATATATATATATATATATATATATATATATATATATATATATATATATATACATACATAATTTTTTTATTGGGTTTGTCTTTTTTTTTGGAGGGGAAGAAGGGGGAGTGGAGTAGAAAAACTTTGTAACTTTGTAACACTGCCAACTAGAGGCTTGAAGATATTTTATTTGAAGTTGTGAGAACTGTGAGAAACTTTTTCCCAAGGACACGGAGTTGATAAGATAGAGGGAAGAAATCTGAAAAACATTTTCACAGGTGTCTCTTGGGGTTTCTACAATCAACTGAATATTTGAAGTCTGGCTTCGAAGCTTGCCATAATAAGAGCCTTGGACGTTTAAATAAAATGCAGTGTGTTTTTTGCTTCACTGGTTGCTAGCTTTTACCCCTCCTCCTCAACCCCACAGCATTCTGTAATAATCTTACATTTTCGCTCATTATTATTATTATTATTTTTCATTTATTTTTTTTCTAAAGGGAAAGCCTCAGAATATTTTTTCCTTTCTCTTTTTTTCTTTTCCTTGAGGGGGGATACTTGTTTTTTTCATTTATATATATATATATATATACATATACTTTTTCCTTTTATGGCTATGTTTTATTGTTTGGAGACCTCGCAATTGGATTAGGGTGTGAAGAACCTGAAGAATTTTTCTCTTTTTCCTTTATTATTATTACTATTATTATTATTATTATTATTATTATTATTATTATTATTATTATTATTATTATTATTATTATTTAATATTATTGGATTTTACTCTTTTTTTTTTGTTTGACTACCGTAACTGAGGATTAAGGTTTAGAAGAACCTGAAGAAATCTCTCTTTTTTTTTTTGAAACCTTTTTCTTTTTGAATTTTGGGCCTTTTATTTTTTACTGGCTATTCTTTTTTTTTTTTTTTTTTTTACGTTTTTCCTTTCCCTAATTGGATTACAATTACCACTCTGCCAACTGGATTAAAGAGTGGGAAGATTCTGAGCTATTCAAATGAGTAAGAAAATTCTACCTTCTGGCACCTCAACTTCTGCGCCTGCCTCACCATCAACTGGAGGACGACTTTCAACAATGGTGAAGCAAGATAAAGCACAAACAGATTTAACGACGGTTATACAAGGAATTCAAGAGCTCAAAATGAGTACGGGAAGCATTGAACAAAAAATTGAAAGCATCCAACAAATGATTGTGAAATATGATGAGAGACTACAAAGAATGGAAGAGAAGGATAACCAAAGAGATGAGAAATTGCAAAAAATGGAAGAGAAAGACAACCAAAGAGACGAGAAAATTGGAAATATTGATGACAGAGTGACCACGCTTGAACAAAGTAAGAATGAGATGTTGAAGTTGGAGATGGACAGATCAGAATATTATTTCAGATTTCAAAATATAGAGGAAGAAAAAGGACAAGATCTTGCTGCAGTAATGATAGAAATCTTGGCTGAAGCTCTGGGAATAACAGATGAAAAGATGATGGATGGAATAGATGAGATATATCGAGTTTTTACAAGATATGCGTCGAGGAATAAGTTACCAAGAGAAGTTCATATCAGATTTACTAAAAAATCTATTAAAACACAGATATTACAAGTGGCAAGAGAGAAGACATTGAAATATAAAGATAAAGAGATTTTGGTTTTAAAACAAGTTCCCAGAAAAGTTAGAGAGATGAGAAGAGAATATCGATTTCTGACTAAAATATTACTGGAAAAGGAGGTGAACTACAGATGGTTGATTCCAGAAGGATTAACGGTTACATGGAAAGACCAGAGATACAGAATTGACTCAACTGACGAAGCAGAAGCGTTTTACAATGAATTTCTTAAAAGAAGAGAAACAGAGATAGAAAAATAGATTACTCCAACCGAATTTCAAGAAATGGGAAAAGAAGAAGGTGCAGTAGGTGGACAAGCGGAGACTAAAGAACAACGTGAAGTAAGATCAACGAGAGCGGTTAGACCTAAATATAAATCATAATCATGGAGGAAAAAAAATTGATTTCTTTGAATATAAATGGACTGAATTCAGCTACTAAAAGAAGGAAAATCTTTCATAAAATAGAGAAATTAAAATTTGACATAATCTGTCTACAAGAAGTACATATTAAAGAACAACATCAACAATTATTGGTTCCACCGAAGATAGGGAAAATGTTTACTTCTTTGACACATTGTAAGAAAAGAGGCGTGGTTTTGTATATTAAAGAAACCATTTCAGCAAAACTGATCTATAAGGATGAAGAAGGAAGAGTACTAATGGTTGAAATAGTGGATAATAATACAAAAATACTCTTGGTTGCAATCTATGCCCGAATGATAAACAAAATGGATTTTATAAAAAATTACATATGAAAATAATTGAATTGGACTATGCTAATTTATTTATAATGGGAGATTTTAATGGAATTGTAGACAATGAACTGGACTATTCAGCAAAAACAATACAACAAAATAGGAGGACCCTCCCTAAATCTTTTTTGAAATGATAGAGGAACTAAATTTAAAAGATATATGGAGGGAAAGAAATACTAAGACTCAACAATACACTTTTTATTCGAATAGACACTCATCATGGTCCAGAATAGATATGATTTGGACGTCAACAGAATTATTATCTAATATTCAAGAAATAAACATCGAAACAAGTACATGGGCAGACCATAATCCATTGACAATTAAATGGAAAGGACAAAAAGAAGATCTAGATGGACATTAAATAATACTATTTTAAAGGAAAAAGATTTTATACAATGGATAGAAAAAGAACTGGCCTTCTTCTTTAATGAGAATAGAAAAGAAGATACTTCAATGCAGAATGTCTGGGACACAATGAAGGCTTATGCAAGAGGATTGATAATGGATTATACAAAGAAAAAGAATATTAGAAAGAGGCAAATGATTAAAATTTTAGAAGAGGATTATAAAAAATTGGAAAAAGAATTACAGAGAACACCGCAGAAAAAAGATATTCAATTTAAAATGGACATAATTAAACATAAAATGGACCAAACAGAGAAAGAAGAATTGGCGCAAAAAATTAGAAGTGCTAAACAGAACTACTTTGAAGATGCAAATAGGCCAGGTAGATGGTTAGCATATAAATTGAGAAAAGAGAAAGAATCCAAGAAAATACTACAATTAATGGATGAACAAGGCCAAGTCTGTTATGGTAATAAGGAGAAAAAGAGAATTATTCGAGACTTTTATGCACAATTATATAAGCAGGAGGATCTTGATGAGGGGAAAATCAAACAGTACCTACAAAATGCCAACCTACCCAAGATACCGGACGAAACTGGGAAAATGTTAGAAAATCCTATAACAATGATGGAATTAACTGAAGCACTTAATAGACAGAATAACGGGAAAGCACCAGGACCAGATGGCTTTCCGGCAGAATTTTACAAAACACTACAAGAATCGTTGAGTATCTCATTGTTAGAAATTATGAATGAAGTTATGATAAACAAGAAAATGCCTAAAACATGGTCAGAAGCTTATATTACGCTCATCCCAAAAGAAGGGGCTGACCCACTACAAATTAAGAACTATAGACCCATTTCTTTATTAAACGCAGATTATAAAATCTTTGCTTCAATTTTGGCAGAAAGGCTTAAAAAATACTTAAATAATTTTATTCATCCTGATCAAAATGGATTTTTACCAAAGAGACAAATTAAAGACAACATGAGAGTAATTCTGGATACTTTGGAATACTATGAGGCACATCCTGAAAAACAAATGGCTTTGATATTCTTAGATGCCCAAAAAGCATTTGATAACGTGAATTGGAAATTTATGTTATTATTACTGGAACAGATGGGTTTTGCTAGAAAATTTATTCAAGCAATAGAAACTATATATTATAAGCAGACAGCCAAAGTGATGATAGATGGAGAATTTACAGATTCTATTAATATTAAAAAAGGCACAAGACAAGGATGTCCATTATCCCCTCTGCTATTTGTATTGACTTTGGAAGTGCTAAACAGAAATATTAGAGAGGACACAAGCATAAAAGGAATGAAAGTTAAAAAGGAGGAATTTAAGTTGCAAGCCTTTGCAGACGACTTGGTCTTTATTTTGGAAGACCCTTTAGAGACAGCTTTAAAATTACTGGAAAAGATAGAGACATATGGTGAGATGGCGGGCTTGAAAATAAATAAAGAGAAAACAAAGATTTTGACAAAAACATGTTATTGAGACAAAGAGAAGAGTTGGCAGACCTATTGAAAATTCAAGTTACGAATAAAGTTAAATACTTGGGGATAATTTTGACTTCAAGATGTATTACATTGAAAGAGAATAACTATATTAAACTTAAACAGCAGATAGCATCCGACTTGAAAAAGTGGGAAAATCTACAATTGTCTTTGATAGGTAGAATTTCAACAATTAAAATGAATATTCTACCTAGAATTTTATATTTGTTTCAAACAATACCAATCAAGCTAAGTAAGGACTATTTTGAAGAATTAAATAAAATTGTGTTGAAATACATATGGCAAGGTAAGAAAGCGAGAATAAAATTAAAACTTTTACAGGATGCTAGAATTAGAGGAGGATTTGGCCTTCCTAACTGGGAGTTGTATTATCAAGCTGCAAACTTAATGTGGGCTAAAGAATGGATAACATTAAGAAAGACTAGATTATTGACATTGGAAGGACATGACTTATTGTTGGGTTGGCACGCTTTTTTGTGGTATAAAGGAACTAAATCGCAGGGCTATTTTAGAAGGCACTATATACGGGAATCGTTATGGTTGAATTGGGAGAAAATTAAGAAACAATGTTATTTGAAAATACCAGTTTGGTTATCAACTATCGAAGCTTTTTCCTATCCTATAGTTTATAAGAAGGAACAAACAGTTAGATATGGGGAAATATTGGATGAAAAGGGTGAACTTAAAACGATGCAAAAGTTAGAAGAACAAGATATAAAGATGAGTTGGTTTTCATGTGCGCAAATACACTCAAGGTATCTTAAAGATTCTAAAACAGAAGGGTTTTAGGATAAATTGACTGATTTAGATAGGATTTTGACAGGTTCTGATGAAAAGGTGATTAAAAAACTATATAGTCATTTGTTGGAAATTAAACTAGAGGAAGAACAAGTCAAAGAAACAATGATTGCTTGGAGGAAAAACTTTGGATATGGGATTGATTTGGAGAAATGGCAAAAATTGTGGTCTCAAAATTATAAAATGACAATGTCAGTAGCATATAAAGAAAACTTGTATAAGATGTTTTACAGGTGGCATTTTCCCCCGACAAGAATAGCAAGAATGTTCAAGAACAAATCTGAAAAATGCTGGAAATGTCATCAGATTCCTGGCTCATATTACCACATGTGGTGGACTTGTGAGGACGCAAAAAAATATTGGACTAAAATTCGCATGTGTTTGGAAAAAATGACAAAGGAACATATAGATTTGAAACCAGAGATTGTTTTATTGGGAATCTTACCTGATACATTTAATAAAAATTTAAAGTACCTGATTGTAAATGTATTAACAGCGGCTAGGATTGTATTTGCTAAAAATTGGAAAAGTGAGAAAATACCATTAGAGGAAGAAATCATTAAGAAAATATTGAACTGTGCTGAAATGAGTAGATTGACATTTGAAATTAGAGAGCAAGAAGATAAGCAATTTTATGAAATTTGGGATCTTTTTTACCAATGGTTAGATAATGCAATATAATAATAGAATACTTAGAAACTTAAGAAATAATGAATATATATATTTCTTTTTTTTCTTTTTTTTTCTTGGCTTTGATAACATTTTTAGAATATTTCACTACGATAGACTTGGTATGATTTTATGATTCGTAATAAGATAAGCTAAATAAATTATAGTTATCTCGTTTAAGTATGAATTACTAAAATCAGTTAAATGATTGTTTAATAACAATATTAGGATATACAATTGTTGATTGATAATATGAGTTACTATGTAATTTAACTACTATGATGGATATGAAATAGATGCACAAAAAGGAGTGATAAACCAACCGATGCACTGTCTGTAAATATATGAAGAATAATGATGTTTTTATGTCATGTCTTATGTTGTTTGTGTTTTTGTTTGTTGTTAAAATCAATAAAAAAAACCTTTTTAAAAAAAAATTAAAAAAAAAAAAGGGAGACCCCAGCCTAGCTGAAAATTACAGACCAATCTTCTAATGCTGCGTCACCTGTAAAGTCATGGAATCAATTATTAACCAATCCATTATCCTCCACTTAGAGACAAACAACCTACTCTCTAATAAACAATTTGGTTTCAGAAAAAAACTATCCTGTAATCTGCAACTCTTACACTGCAAAAACATATGGACTACACAACTCGACCAGGGCAAAACAATAGATGCAATCTACAGAGACTTCTGTAAAGCTTTTGATTCAGTGGTACAGGACAAACTACTCCTAAAACTAAAATCTTATTGTATCTCTGGACAACTGCATAACTGGATAGAAGCATTCCTGTCAAACAGATAACAAATGGTCAAAATTGGAAGTGTCCTGTCAAATTCTTTACCTGTCAATAGTGGTGTCCCCCAAGGCAGTGTTCTAGGACCAACTCTATTCATACTCTACACAAATGACCTCTGTGATCGTATTAAGAGCAACTGCGTTCTCTTCGCTGATGATGTAAAGCTATTCAATACCACAGACAATACTGCTACCCTTCAAAAAGACCTTGACTATGTATCAGAATGGTCAAACAAATGGCAACTTCAAATCTCAACAAATAAATGCTCTGTCCTACATATTGGCAAAAAAAATCAGAAAATAAAATACAGGATGAATAGTCA